>NC_062240.1:9857943-10161907 GCF_905475465.1 Pieris napi
GTACCTTACCGTGGCAAATTATGATAAGAGCCTGAGTAATTACTATATTTGTAATGAACAAGGTTCCAACTAGATGCATAGCTAAGGAGAGCTTGTCTAGTAAGAAGAGGGCATGTTGCAGATGTTCTCACATCAGGAACAGCTGTTGTCACTGTTCTCCATCTCCGAGGGAGAACTACACTCTAAAGAATCAATTACATTATTACAATTTCAAATTTGTTTGAAAATTAAGCAATTATTTAATAGTATTGTTTAACTTACAGAAACATCATCTGATGGATACAAAAGTATATCCCGTAATGGATCATTCAGTAATAGCGTTTTGTTCTCTTGTATGTACTGTTCAAAATCCAAAACTGTGCATTTGGTTGTTATAATATTCTGAAATGTAGGATGTGTTATTGACATTTGATCTGCGTTTTGTATAAGAAGTAAAGATTATGAATAATGAAGCCAAACTACTACTTAACCTTGTTGCAAGACAATGCACTACTGTTATGTAAATATTATGAACATTGAGCCTGTTATTACAAACAATTTTATGCTACTTTGACTAATTCTTTTAAAAGATGTTTAAATAGTGTATATATTTTTTTCAAATAAACAATACACTTAATAAGGTCATACAAATTTTTTGGCCACAAGTAATATTAGGATGATTGACTTTACCATATAGGATGAAAACTGTTTTTAAATATTTGATTGTTGGCCTGTTAAAACTGTTTTTTATACACCTACCAGACTTATATATAATGCTGAATCAAATTTATACTGAATGACAAAAATGACTTAGAAAGGCAACGCTTAATAACATAAAATATAAATATTTACCCCATATTCGGTGCCGTTCTTTTTCCCTTTTGAATTTACTGGAGGCATTTTCACTAGAAATCCGGCTGGTACACTTACTCAAATTACGAGTAAAAACGCTAAGTATAATCTCCAGTTTCATTATTTACATTCACACTAATTAGGAACATTATTAACGGTTGTGGAAGTCTAAACGAGTACGCTGATGAATAAAATTTAGATACCACTGCAAACAAGAAATTCAAATAAAAAATCTGTAGTTTGTACATACAGACAGCAGCTATGTACAAAAGCCGCAAGATCAATGAGAATTGTCAATTGAGAGTTATGACTTATGACTTATGAGACTGTCAAACTCAAACATGATATTTGATAGTGTTATTGTGACGCCTAACGAAAATGACATTGATAGTGTTATTTTTTTTTTTAAATAGTGATGCCTAACGATAGTGACATTGATGATTAGGTTTTTTTTTTTTTTTTTTTTTTTGGGATTTTATGACCTGGCATTTACAACCTTTAGGTCAACTCTTAATTTTCATAGACGTAATGTTACGCCTATGAGCATATTCCATTAAATTGTTTTTATTGTATTTTTTATGTAATTGTAGATGTGCTTATAAGTAAGTTCGTCTTGTAACAATTGTTTTAAAGGCGGCGGGCGGGACAATAAATCACACTTATTTTCAACATCACTAAGTTCACTGGCCAACACTAGTCTGTCGATCAAAAATTTTTGACAATCGAAGATAATGTGTTCCACAGTTCCATCACTTGAATTACAATGTGAACATGTTTTATTCGCAATAATGCCGAGTCGAGCAAGGTGTGACGGTGCAGTATTATGACCAAAACGCAGTCTATTTATGATAGTAATAAAGTCTCGAGGAACATCTGGCATACGATGATACCAAGGTCTTGCAGGTAAGTCTACTTGTATGCTTCCATACCATTTTCCTTTCGTATCTTGATCTTTCTTCCACATTTCTAACCACAAATTTTGAATATTCTGGTCAATACATTGCAAGTAATCGGACATAGGAACATTCATTGTATTTCTAACGTCAACAGCATTAACTCCTTCATATGCAGTTTTATCAGCCATTTCATTGCCAGAGATACCTTTGTGGGAAGGTACCCATAGAAAGAAAATTTGAATATTGTTATTGTGATATTGTTGAATTATTTGTTTAATGAAGTAAAGGATATAATTAGACTTGAATTTAACTGTAAGGGTAGTTAAAGCTGTTATCAAACTCAAGGAATCAGAAATTATTAAAAAATATTTAATATTATTGATTTCGCGAATACGCATTAATGCCTGATACACTGCATATGCCTCTGCCGTAAATATAGAGCAGGGTTCATGCAGAATAAAACTTGAAGAAAATTTTGCTTGTGGATCATATAGAGCAGCATGTACATAATCACTTGCTTTGCTCCCATCAGTGTAGATAACATAGTACATTGTATTTTCCTCCAAAAATTGAAGCATTTCCGAATTATTGTTTATTGTCTGATGGACTACATTAATTGGATGTGAAATACACTGATAAGAGAAAGAGTAACATGGCCATGGACACTGTTTTCTAATTTTAGAAAAACTATTGTCTATTTCCAGAAATATATCGGACATTGTTGGAGAATTACCACATATTAGACCTTGTGCTGTTGTTAATGGTCTTCTTGGGGATCTATCTATATAAGGTACAATTTTGTTTATTACTTGAGTGTTGTTTGATGCTATTAATTTGAGACAGTATCTTTCAGCCAGTAAGATTCGCCTCAAAATCAAAGGCATCACTTTTGTCTCAACTTCCATGGCCCTTATGGGAGTTGAGCAAATAGCACCAGATATTATTCTTAAAGCCTTATTCTGCAATATGTCTAATTTATTTACATGAGAACTATTCATATAAGCGAGTGAGCTATAATCTAAGTGACTTCTAACAATACTTTTATACAATATTGACAATATTTTAGGGTCTGCACCCCATGTTACACCACACAGTGATCTGATAACATTTAGTCCTCTGTGAGCATTTTTGGATATATATTTAATATGTTCTTCAAAAGTTAGTTTTGGGTCTAGTATTATTCCTAAAAATTTCTTTGAAGTGACTCTATTTATAATTTCATTATTGTAAATAATATTTGAATTTGAGGCTTCATTGCCAAAAAACATAACACTACTTTTAGATGGGTTAATTTTTAAATGTAAACGATAATTATAATATTGTAATAGTTGAAATAAGGATTTGTTCATATTATCTATTGCAATCTCTAAGTTGTAATTACTACTGTATAATACAATGTCATCAGCAAATTGTAAAATATTTACATTCCTATTATTTACATATTTACAAATTTCACTTGTGTATATATTGTACAGTAATGGAGATAGTGTGGCACCCTGCATTGTACCTCTCGAGGCACATTTGGGTCCATATAGAATATTGTTATGCCTAGCATAGATTGTTCTGTTGTTCAAAAAATTAAAAATCCACTTACATAAGTGCCCGGGCACACCCAACCTAGACATGATTTGAACTAGTATACCAGGATCAACACTGTCAAAAGCACTTTGAACGTCTAGGAATACGCAAACTGTGTTTAATTTTCTATGTTTTGCATTTTTCAGGTCAGAGATTAAAGAGGTGAAACTGTCTGCACTACTACGCCCTCTACGGAAGCCAAATTGTATAGGTGGAATGAAACACTTAGATTCAACATACCAATCGAGACGGACTTTCACCATATTTTCGAATATTTTACCAAGACAGGATGACAAGGAAATTGGTCTATAAGAACTAGCAAACTCAGGACATTTGTCGGGCTTAAGTATTGGGACAACACATTGTGTTTTCCATGACTGTGGAATACATTTATTACTCCAAAGCAAATTGAGGATGTTAAGAAACAACTTTTGGGCAGAAACATCTAAGTTTTTAATTACAATGTAAGGATAATCATCTAAGCCAGGAGTTGTATTTCGTCTAGAGTGCAAACTTGTTAAAAATTCAGACCATGAAAATGGATCCAGTAAAAATTTTGAATTTGGGTTATCATTGTTGATTTCAAAAACAATGTTCAGTTGATCTACTTCAATTAAGTTGCTATTATCTGATAATTTATCCAAGAGTGGAGATACAAACACATCTGTATATGATTTATTCTTAGGTCTTATGCCTTTGAACATTTTTAATAAATTCCAAATTTTACTTATGTGAGTATTTCTATTAAAGGTGTTACATAAGTTATTCCATCCAATTTTTTTCTGTTCTGAAATTGTTCTCTTTTTCTGGGCATCTTTTCTTTTGTAATTAATATAATTTTCAATAGTAGGTTCTTTTCTATATAGTTTTAGCGCATTATATGAAGCAATAACACTTTGTTCACATATACAATTCCACCAAGGAGATGGTGGTCTGCTTATGAAAGTATTTGTTTTAGTGAGCTTTGGAATTGACATTTCTTTAAGAGTATCTAAATGAGAACAGAAATTATTATATGTTGAAATAGGATCATGTGATTGAAGTATCAAATCATTAAACATTGTTTTTGAAAGATCTGTGTATGTTTCCCAGTCAGCTCTTTTATATATAAACCTATCTACAGGGGAATTGAGATGATATTTATCTATATCTAATGAAATCTCTGTTATTGTTGGATAATGGTAACTTCCCATTGTATCATCATGTACAGACCATTCACATAGTGGTGCGAGGCTGCCACTAATGAAGCTTACATCAATGGCAGAAGCAGTTTGTCTAGGGCGATTTAAGGTTGTAGGTCTACCATCATTTAAAATACACAAATCTAAGTCATCAATTAAATTAAATAACTCCTGACCTCTACTTTTGGTTGACTGACAACCAAATGCAATATGATGAGCATTAAAGTCACCACTCATAAATATGGGCTTTGGTAAATCATTAATAATGTAACGGAGTCTATTAAATCGTATACGCCCACTTGAAGGTGGACAGTATATACAGAGAATTGTTAAACTACTATGTCCAGTTGATACAGATACACCAACTGTTTGTATATCTTCATAAAATCTAGTATTTAATATATTATACTTAAGGTATGGTTTTATTAGTATTGCAACTCCATTATGTGCATTGTTTGAATTTTTGTTGTAAATATTATATCCTGGTATTTTAAAATTATTATCTTTAAACCATGTCTCATTTAGAAGGCAAATATCAATATTTTGTTGTTTTAAAAATTGAATTAATAAAGGTTTTTTACTATTTGCACTTTGAATATTAAACTGAACAATACGTAGCTTGGATTGTGTAGAACTAGGCCCTACACAATCCATTATGTTAAATTTTTTAATAATGCATCTTTTATAGTTTTCATATTCGTGGGTGTACTGTCATCTTTATTGGCTAATTCCACCAACGTCTGCACTAGGGCCATAAGCACATCGTTGTTGGAAATTATTAGATTTTTAAGGTCCTTAGAAGGGACTATTTTAACTTTATTTACATCCGACTTATTTACAATAACATTACTATTTACAAGTTGTGGTTTTGGTGGAGGGAGTGGAGGGAAATCTGTTTCATTGGTGGTAACTTGTTTTGTTAAGGCAACACTTGCATAAGAAATGTTGCTTTTCTTTTCACTAATCTTCTTTATTTTGATAGGACATAATCTAGAAATCGCAAGATGAGGCCCACTGCAATTTATGCAGCTGATCTCAGTTGGTTTATCACATTGCTTATACAAGTGTTCACCTCCGCAAATACTACATCTTTGTTTCCCATTACAAATCTTAGCTGAATGATTAAATTTAAAACAATTATAGCACTGTAGTAAAGGTGGAATGTATTCGAAAACTCTGTACGAGAATAGATCGTATTGTACATTATTAGGCAGTACATTAGATAAGAAAGTGATGCTTACAGTTTGCAATGCAATGCGCTCTTGTCCTACCTTCTTTGTAAACCTTCTTATTGCCACTATTTCATATATCGAAGAAAGTCTAGTATATAGTTCTTTGTTAGAGATGTTCGCTGGAACAAATCTAATTATGCCGGTTTTTTCAATTTGCGCTGCCGGTATGAACGCCTTCATTTCATATTTTGTCAGAAAAGTGGTATTGTTAATAAAATTATTTGCCGTATTATACTGCTTGAATAATACTGCTATTTTATTGGCATTCACCCTCTGAATGCCCGTCACACCTTTTATGTCCATTGCGAAAATATGATTTAAATATATAGGGCTCTTGTTGCCCAATCTATCGTCGTTTGTGGATTCCACATACACTTTAAAGTCTGTGTTGGTTGAGTTTTCTGGATAAAGTCTTTTATAGTTCGGTTTGTAATAGGGCAGATACGCATCTCGCTCATCGCCGCAGTCCGATCGTCCAGCGCCTACGCCTCCTCCTTCATCCGTAGGCCTTGGCCGTTTTATTGAGGCGGGCGGGTGAGACCCGCCCCCCTCGTTTACCTCCATTGCTATTGTGCTTTTCAGCAGCTAATAGCAATATTTAAAATCACTTTAACTATAAAAAAATCACTATTTATAGAAAAAAATTAAAATTAAAGTTTAAAGACAACCGCGCTTTTTCAAGGTTCCCGCCAGAATCCTGATGATTAGGTTGTTTGTTTACATAGATAATTAATTCACTGGATTAATTCTTTAAAATGTAGAGTGTTATAACTTAAAACCATAAGAAGTTTTTAATTCGTCGTGTCTTTTAGTGTAGCATTATTAGGTTTCTATTTCACTAGGATTACATTCATATCGTGTCGTAACTCCTTAGGCTCAACTCACTCTTATAGGAGTTTTACCTATGTAATGCTTTATCTTTATAATTCCTGAAAAATTCTTTCACTTCCTAGCTACAAGCTAACTAAAGTTTATAGTTTCTATATTACTTGTAAGCTAACATATGATGGAGTCTAAATATACTTAATAAGCCTAAATAGTCCAATCAGTTTAGCATTTATGATTCAACTTTTTATTAATTCCAGGCAGAAATTTCATTTACCATCCTTAAGGGGAGGTCAGTGGAAATATAAATCTAAAATGGTGACCAAATTCGGACAGTAGGTAGGTTACCAGCTATTTGAATTTTGAATGCAGCTACACTGTTATGTTAATAACTCGATAAAAATCAGCTTTTTAACAAAAAATTAAAAGACTTAAGTTATTGTTAACTTAAATATGATCAAGTAATTATGTATATTCATTACATAATTATTACTGCAGATCTCAATTTTAGAATTTTTAAATGATAACCAATTTTTTTTTCAAAGACCCTATTTATCATAATTAAGATCTCTAATTCGCATCTTGGGGCTTTAATTCTTGCACCAATTGAATTTGGTAGGGGTGCAGAAATGCGGTGTAATGAAGATCTATGCACAATTAAAGCACTAGCACTAAATCCAAACTTTCTTTTGACGCCTGTTATTAATTTTTTGCGAAAAATAAAAATAACTCCAAAAATGCGCCTGTTCAAAATTACAAACTATACCGTACTTATTTAAATAGAAAATATCGAAGGCGCACCTAGATAAATATTATTTTATGGTCGTTTATATATTTAAATGTTACATTAAATAATGTTCATATTTGGTATTTTCCGCTTTTATTTAATCTGGTCTGTAATATTTATTACAGTTGTGAAAAGTATAATAAGACCAAACTTAGATACATACTCACTTTTTCGTCAGAACTATAGACAATAAACATTCATACTTGTGCTTTTCGAGAGGAGACCTGCCAAGCAGAATTTGCGGTCTTTAGCCTTTTATTTGTGGAACTAAAGTTGGAAGTTGTAAGTTGTAAGTTTGCAATATGAAATGTGCTAGTATACCGACTTTGAGACTGAATAATGAAATGATGTTTAGCCTAAAATTATACTTAGTAATGAAACAACGTACGTATATTTCTTTTGACATCTTTATTATGAACATCCAAAAATAATTAACAGGCAAAATATGGTAGGTATACATTGTAATCATTTAATATCTTTTTCTACAGTAGACTTTATTATTTATTAGGTATATAATATTTACAATTTACAACAATTTTATAAATAATAATTATTTAGTTTGATGATTTTGAATTTATAGGATCTATTTAAGTGTATTGTACTTACATTCTTTTTAGTCATTCGAAAACCATAGTTTATAAATTAATTTCTTCAATATCGACGCTCACGAACATCTATAATGACAATTGACATACGTTGTCAGACTTTAAAAGATTTACGAGACATATTCACTAAAATAAGATTTGTTTGTTGATTTTATTGTATCAAACAGAAAGATATGCTGTACCCTGGCCCAGCTATATTATAAAATTGTAGTCATAACAAATTAATTGAATTTTTCTTTTGGTTTTTATTATGCACGTCCCTTAATCAATTATATTTACTATAACACTTAAAAAGTAATTATCTTAATTTTATTAATGACTTTTAATCGTACGAAATATATTTTTTTAAATTCATCATAATCTGGTATTTAACTATACGTCAGATAACGTAGACAGACAAAATACTTTAATAGTAATTACGATAGTATAAATTTTTGGTCAATGTATGGCACATTTACATCTATATTATGATTTAAGTAAATATGTACCCAAATATTGTACATGAATGTAAAGCTATTTGTACAACAATAATATAACATGTATGTAACTAACATAATTGAGTATTTCACGACGTCGTCTTACAGTTACCAACACACAGATACAAAGTTTAACATTCAAATAATTCCATACTCATTTGAGACGGGAATGTAAACGCTTTGGATTTTGCAGCCAAGGGCGAAGCTCGCGGCACGTATTGAGACACTGGGGCCGGGGCTTGACGTCAAGTGTAGTCATCATCAATGTCCTCATCTTCGCTGAACTCTGAATCCGGATCCAGGTCCGGTAGTGGCTTCATATAGTCTGCATTACACGGTGGATTTGTTGGAATTAAATACCCTGTAGAATCTTGCGGTGGCGGCGGTGGTCGGGGCAGTCTTATTTGAGTACTTCCATTGGCCGCAGCCGCTACTTCGAGTTTCCTACAAATCTCGTCAAAGCCAATCCTACTTCTAGGATCCGTTGCCCAACATTCTCTCATTAATCTACAGGCGAATTGCGGGCAGTCCTCAGGTGGGACCAGTAAGATACCGTTTGTGATTCGTTTCGTTGCATCGTCATTATTGCAGCCGTAGTAAGGTTGTTTACCGCGGCTGTAGATTTCCCATAGGACAACTCCGTATGACCAAACATCAGATTCGTGCGTAAATCGAGCGTAAACAATACTCTCAGGGGACATCCATCGCACTGGCATGGGTCGTTCTCCGCCCATTTTGTAATAGTCACAGGTGTACACGTCACGGGACATCCCAAAGTCTGCTATTTTTACCGATAAGTTTGCTCCAACTAAACAATTCCTAGCGGCAAGGTCGCGGTGGACGAAACGCTTAGAAGCAAGATACTGCATGCCTCTTGCTACCTGAAGAGCGATGTGTAGTAGCGCCGGTTCTAATAAGGTAGGTCCAGCTCTTCCACCGCCTCGAGATCCTCGTAGTACACCAGCTAAATCACCCCATTCCATGTATTCGAAGACCATCCACGGACTAGCATTGATGTCATCTGTAATATTGTTATATTATTAGCCCACTGGAAGAGTTTTCTCACAAAATAAAATGGTATTTAGTTTTTGTTATTGGTGCAAGAAAGTTTTAAATAAGTAATTATTAATTGTTTAATGTTTTTGTATAATCAACCATGCTAGGTATAGGAATTTGAAGTAATTTTAAATGTAGTTTACCTCTGTAAACTACTCCAACCAGACTTAAAATGTTTGGATGTCGGAATGCGGACATAATTGACACCTCTCTGACGAAGTCTTCTTCGGCACTTCGGCCAGCGCTCTCTTTCAGTACTTTGATTGCCACAACTTGTTCACCATGGTCGACACGAAGAACACCTAGAAAATTTAACATATTTTTAATAATATTCTGTGTGCTAGAGTAATATAGAGAATAAATACATTTTTATAGATAGTTGATATCAATTTGGTTGACATTAAGTTGGTCTATCTTACCTTTATGAACTTTTCCAAAACATCCTTCCCCGACTTCTTCCAGGAAGGTCAGAGCACTGCGATCGAGGAGTTTAACCTCAGGTTCTGTGGCATCGCCGCCGTGATGAGGGGCAGGCGAACCAGGAACCACCAACGCCCCAGCACCGCAGACGCCGTACTGCGGGTTCGTTATATACCGTTCAGCAAGCAGAGGCTCGCCAGGTCGTACACGCTACAAAGATAATGGCAGACATTGGCAAAGCAAGGTCAACGAATGATTGTGTTTTGTTCCATTCACATATAATATCCATGAAAGCTTGCTTTTGAAACGTTTAGTCAGTTGTAATTTTTACTAATGTGACTTAAACATAAACATTTGAAATATTATCGAATAAAAATGAAATATTAAATTCAACTCACGCTTTACCGTTGGTATCTAAGTACACTTGGTGCTTAATTTTTCTTTCAATTTGATTTTATTTGTAGACAGACTAGCACATTCTGGCTGCGTTAAGTTACTACAGTTATTAATGATTTAATATATTACGAATGTGGTACAGCTGAAATACTAATAGTTAAACGAAAAATTAAGCAACGGTCACCCGCACCATGCGCATGCACATGCACATACTATAAATTGTGATAACTAAACGCGATGTACCCTGGTTAAATCAGTAGTAATTTAAGACCCAATAACGATTGTTTAAAGAATGCTTTTTTTAGATTCTGTACTTGTATGGGTTTTTCTTTCCTTCAATATATTTTTATGATTGACTTACGTTAATGAATAACTCTGAACTGGTAGAGCCTTTGGAAAGGGGAAATTACAAGCTTTTCATGGATATAATACGATAATAGTTAAATGACATGATTTGGCAATGTTAGTTATGAAGCGAAGCCCCTTACCGGTTTGACTTTTCTGTCGACATCACAGATTCGCTTTCTGAGGTAGATAATTACACTAATTATTGCTACTATGACCAATAAGGAGACACAGCCTGCGACCACCGTCATGATAATCGGTGCAGTTGGGTTTTCATGAACGTTGGCTCCGATGAATGATGGGTCGGTGCCCGTTGTTTCAGTAAGAACTTCACTGCTTACTAAGGACTTCGCACCCTGAAATAAAGTATAGAGTTTATGAGCTTAATTTTTATAATCAGCTATGTTAGGAAAAGTATGGGTATGCGTGTTGGCCTAGTGACTTCAGCGTGCGACTCTCATCCCTGAGGTCGTAGGTTCGATGCACGGCTGTGCACCAATGGATTTTCTTTCTATGTGCGCATTTAACATTCGCTGGAACGGTGAAGGAAAACATCGTGAACAAACCGGCTTGTCTTAGACCCGGTCGATGGCGTGGGTCAGGTACAGGAGGCTGATCACTTGCCTCTTATATTAACAAATGATCATGAAACAGATACAGAAATCTGAGGCCCAGACCTAAAAAGGTGCCACTGATTTATGGGTAAGCGTGGAGACGCATAAAAATGTCGGTCTTATAAGGGTAGACAATGTTAACTGTGGTGAAGCGTTACATTAATATTGAATATAACCCGGAGTGCAGGTGGAAGGCCCGGCTAGGGCAATGAATTTGTTTGTGGATAATAAATATTTCCTCTTAGGTGGTGATATCGCGAGGAAACTACCTTGTCTTAGAGTAAGATTCATGTCAATACGTTTTTGACATACGGGAGTAACACTTTCTTTTTATTTATGGAAGTGGGGGTAAGTGATAAGTCCGCCGCCCATGGACACTCTCATTGCCACAGGGTTCGCGAATGTGTTGCCGGCCTTTTAAGAATTGGTACGCTCTTTTCTTGAAGTACCCTAAGTCAAAGTGGTTTCGAAATACTTGGTAAGTTTCTACATAGTGGTGGTGGGTGGCAAAAACTACCTTAAAAATCGCTTAGCTCTAAGTCAGACATGTCAAGCATAAGACTGATTTCTTACTTGACTAATGAAAAGACTTATCCAGTAGCACTACAACCCTTTATGCATATTAATTTTAACGAAAATTATTTTAGGCTATTGTCTATGTCTCTATTTTGGCGCCAATAACGATAATCTGTCTGACCGCTGACGTCACAAATGTATGAATATTTATTAGAAACCACAAAAAAACGAGCTACACTTTGTAGAGTTTTAATTGTATTACCATCGCAAACGCTTAAAGCGTTCAATATTTTTTATTATGTTTAAATTACTATTAACTAAAAATATATTTAGTTTAGTGATTGACCTTTTTTTTAATTTTAATTTAAATTAAATCGTTTGAAGACGAAGACTGAGGGTAATCAAACTATTGAATGGTCCCACAAATTTTGGGCGGTTCCAATGATCGTTTGTATAGGGGCAACAATGTTGTGTAGGAATAAAGAGTTTTATTTTATTAATAGCAACATCCCGATGAAGCATCCGCCGATTTTTCAAAGAGGTCAATTGTGATGCTAATTCTGAATATCTAAGTATCAATGACACCGTTGTATATACGATATATGTCTTTAGCTTTGGACATTTTCTTGAGGTTGTCACTTTTTTTATGTTAATGTAACAAAAGTAACTTTAACAAATACCTATATTGTGACGTTGACTTGATCTCGTAGTTAGTCTCGGTCGTGATTATCAGAATAGCACTTAGAGTAATCTTTTTGACCAAATACTAGACTAGTGCAACGAAATAAAACTTCTGAAACATATATATATTTTTTAATTAAACAACTCTAAATTTGTGTATTATCGGTAATTATTTAAAATGGTTTTAAAAAAAATTATAACGCGCTTAACCAAAAACTGTAGCAGTCTAATAATCTGTACGAATACGTAGATACTCAATATACGTAGAACACTATTACGTTTTTCATGACTTTGTTCTAATAGACTACTATTACGAAGAACACTGACAATGCACATACAATAAAATACAAACAATACAAAACTTAATTCAAATCAATATATATTTATTAATGAACGTCAATGTTAAAAAAAGGAAGATCTAAATTTACATTTACTACCAGTGCCCAAATCAAGGGCGTAGAGCGAGAAGAACTGACAAGAATCTCTTCTACACTTATTTTAATCACCAAGTTTTTGCTTTAAAAATAAATTATAGGGTAGAACTAGGGTAAGTACTTACAATAAAGTAAGAAATGCTTTTCATAAGTAAAAATACGCAAAGTTAAAGAGTTATCAACAAAAGTATATCGTATCACTTTCTTTTAAGTATCAAAGTTATATTACATTTCCGAGTAAAATAATGATACCTCGATTTATTTAATTAATGGATGGAAAAAAACTTTATTATTTTCCTTATTTATATTACGTTTTTTATTCAACGGTAAGTGGACAGTTTCTTCGCGCACTAAAATATAAAACCTTTTTTGTAATGGTAAACCGCGTCAATAATGAATTTTCATACAACTTTGTTATTCGTTCTCGGAGACAACGAAAAAAATGCAATGACGTATTTTCCGAGCAGCTTCAGTAAAACAATAGTTACATTATATAACCCTTACTTGTGCTGTTGGAGATATCGGCGGGTATCTTGTCTCCGTCGCATTCGACGGTCCTGGTGGGATGATATTGTGAATTGCTTTGCTCTGTGTCAATGGCACTGAAAAAATATATTATTTTTAGTTTAATAGGATGAATTCCTAGGGGGCCTAATAGCCTAGCGATCTTATTAAGTGGCAGCTAGGTGAGGGGTACCGGGTTCGATTCCCGGTTCGAGGGCAAGTTTTAATTTAATTTAAAATTTGTTCTCGGCCTTTGGCAGGGTTGTGCGGTACCGGGCGAGTGCCTAAACCGTACATGGAGGACATGATCGAATTTCTAAGGCGAAAAGCTCGAATGATAAAAATCTCATACTTGACGCTGTCTCATGCTGACGCACAAACCGTGCCAGAGCCATAAAAAAAAAGATGAATTCCTGGCAAGATTGGATTGATGATGATGGTGTATTTTGGCAACTGTCACTATTCCTTATTATTGAACTCTTAAGCTGTTGATTGTATTTTATATATCTTTAAAAAATAACAATTAATAATAAATATAATGTTTAATATTGCTTAAAATTATAAACTACGCCGGCTGTGTTAATAAATATTACATTATTATAACGTTTTTAACTGTCCAATAGTTAACTAAGATATTAATAACAAAGTTCATGTAATGTTTGAAGACTATCCAGTACCTGTGCTTCGAGGACAGCTGACACCATCTCTCATAGGTTGCCCATCCGTCGTGCAGACACAATAATGGGACGTATTGTTGGACACCTGTAGGCAACCAGCCTCTGGACCACCGCATGACGAAGACTCGCATCCACCAGGAAAATATTTAACTGAAAACCAAGATATTATTAGACCATCCTTTATCGATAACTGATAAGTCGTGGTAATGGTAGGGGAGCCCACGATGCTAAATGGGGATTTACTCGAGCGTCGTAGAGACCTATTGGGATGCAAAGCTTAGATAATAAGAAGAAAAAAATGTTATATGATATATACCTTTTCATCGGTGGGGGAAGCGGCTATAGATTGTTAAATATGTAAAAAAAAACTGTTGCATGGACATCCTCGAGCGCGTCAGATATTGATAGCATCAATGCCCTACGTATTTAATAATGTACGTATGTTAATCAGATCGTTTGCATGATGCGGGTGGTTACATTTAAGGGTTGAAAATGAAAAAAAAAAAAAAATATCGAGCGCGTCAGATTTTATAAGGGAGTGTTAAGTGCACCAAAAAAAAGCTCTCATTCACTAATCTGACGATTTCGATGGGACGCAAACCCACGGCCATTTTCATAATTTGCAAAAAAAAATCGCAATTTTGAAATACTCAAGCGCGTCAGATTAAGATATATGTGGTTCATCTTTATGTTCTAAACGTACTGTCTCATAATCTGACGATTATATTCGCCTGATCTGACAAATTTTTTTTAGAAAAACGGTTCACCTAAAGGGCCATCCCTGCAACTTCCCTGCTAATTCCATTCCTGGGCGCTTAAAATTGATATTTTGAGCTCGCTGAGTTCAAAGAAATAACATTTCTATGCATTTGAGCTCTCTCAGCTCGAAAGTCTGATAGAAGTTTAATAGAACACTATTTTTGGAATTTTCAAACCGCAATAACTTTTGAATGGATCAAGCAATTTTCACGCGGTTGGCGGCATTCGACGTAGTTTTATCATCCTCATAAGTAATTTAATTGATCGAACCACAAATTTCGGAGTAATCCCGAAAAAACACTTTTTCGGGTTTCTTTCGTTCACGATATCTCTCGAACGAATCAACCGCTTTTGACCAGCTTGGTGGCGATCGACGTGGTTTTTCAAGCTCAAAGACGGATTAGTTTTTGAAGTTGATCGATAAAGAAACCACTTTAAAAAAAAATATTTCTTATTTTTTTAAGATTTTTCAATATTTCTCAAAATCTATCGGTCCGAATCGGTTCAAATTCACAGGAAATGTAATTTTGAGGGAAATATTTAGAACGCTGTTTAGTAGATTCCGATCGGTTTAAGGAAATGTAGGCATCACGCAGCTGCACGCATTTAACTTTATCGACGATATTTTGTTATTTCGGTTTGCGGAAATCGTCAGATTATATATTTTTCATTATTCTTGAATTATTTCCTTCAAAATAAAAAAAAAAATTAGCTACGCTCGAGAATGTCGAGATGACGTTTTTTTTTAATACTTTGTTGCCCTCCCCTTTTTTTCCGTCACTCTCAAATTGTCAGATTACTGGAATATACACTTTTTAGGATGTAATTAACTCACCCTACCTTAATCTGACGCGCTCGGGAATTTCTGATGGTCATATTTTTTTTACTAATCTGATCCTGTCTCCTTCACGGGCGGCCTTATATATGGGCCTCATATTTTGTGGAGGTACTTAACCGGGTACAAGGTATCCCCCTATATATTAATCTGCCGCGCTTTAGTAAATCCCGAAATCCCCTCTTGGGCTCCCCTACCATAAAGAAATATATTGTATTTGTTTTCCAATTGCAACATTTATTTTGGATTTCTATTTTTCCATTTTTGAATATTATTTTCATTATGTAAGTTATTATTAGGTTAAGAACATTGTGAATACAATATTTATGTGTATTAAGTTTATCATTTATTATATTTTTAACATAAACGGAAAAATATAAAAACAATATTTCGCTTCCAAATCTTGCCGGGTACACTCCACCTTGAAAGTTTATTTATTAAGTCTTAAGAATTAGTTTTGCCATATTAAGGTACTGCACAATATTGACTAAAAACTAGCCCGACAGTGTCTTTAATATCTCGCAAAATAATTAAGCTATCTATGGCTGAAAACTTATCGACAGTCACTTGCTAAGTATTAATACAAACAGTGGTTTTTAAATCTAGTATACCAAGATTTAGATTATATTATTCTGTAAAATCAAAAAGTAGTCCTTCCAAATACAGTGATTTCCAATGTTGCCAACTTGTATTTTTTAACCCTAAACAATTATTGTCCTATCGTAAAGCTAACTAAAGGATTGAACCCATACTACAAACCAATCATAAGGCTCTAGGTGGGAGAATTTTGCTATTTGTAAACTTCTTAAAAGTGGTATTCTGTTTCACTAAAATATTAACTCTTATGTCTTAAGAATGTACTCATCTGATTCTGACCCTAAGTTTATATGTCACTTTTAAAAGCATTACTATTCATTTTGACTGACGGACCCCGACCATGACAAGTATAATATATTTATACTATGGAGGAAGAATTAAAAAGTATTTCCCCCTCTGTTTTTACTATTCAAATTTACCTACTTAAGAACTTACTTTCGGAACTGGAGATAGGTCGTGCTTCTTCTCTCGCTACCCTTGCGAGTTTTTCTGTCTTCCGCAGGTTCTGGAATCATATTTTTTATCTTAATTTACTTTGCAAATTAATAAGATTGATCAGTTATTAATTAACAGCGCAATTAAAACTGTAGGTATTAAAAATGTAATTGAGAGTGTTAGACAAACTTGTTTTAATTTGTCTAAATGTTGGACATTTTTCTAATAATGGCAACCCAAATGTATGAAGATATGATAAGAATTAAGAAAAAAATTAACTATTATTTAAATAATGCTAATTTGCCACAGCATAAATTTTCGCTATCGCCAACAATTCCACGCAATTGGGTAATAATAATAAGTAACTATAAATATTAACATTGTTATTCATCGTGCATGAGTTGAAAATCTCAAACTTAAATTGCTCCATTGAAACATACAGCGCTCATGAAATGAACAAAGCATCTTTGTACGACTTCAGGAAGTGTATTAGTGAAACGTAAGCGTATACATTACATATTCACGAGAAATTAAAGAGAGGATATCTATATAAAATACATTTGGAATTACATTGATACCAGTTTGATTGAATTCGCTCAGTTTACAAATAAATGTTACAGATAAAGCCAGCTTTGCGATTTAAAAATCGAATAGCCGAAATACTTTCAGCGCTAAATATTCCATTTTTAAATATTGAAATACTTGTGGATTCTAATGCGTAGTAGATTTAACGTATAGGTACTTCTTTGTATTGGATTGTTTAATTTTACAATATGTAAGTTATGCAAATACCTATTCAGAGTAAGTCGTAATTGTAGATATTATCTACAAAATGCGCACTTCGCAGACATTATTCTCAATATAAAATCAGACCTATTTCTTGTTGAAATTGATGAAAATAGACGTAAATATTGCGAAGAAGAGGTGTTGCGTTTATTGCATCATTTTTTGCCGCGAGTATTATTAATACTATTATTACTAATGTATATTTTTCATATTTTGTCTAAATAACTTTATGTATTATGCATTTTTGCACTTCTTGCTTGCCTTATCTAATTTAATTAATTTTATTTTTTCACAGTGGATGCCTGGAACGGCTCGAAAGCGATAAGTCCGCCAGTTGCCCTCCTTTTCATTTCATTATGTCAATTGTATTATGTTTTTGCTACGAAGTATTAATAAATAATTATATTTAGGTTTTCTAAGGCATTTTTAACCAATATACAATTTATAGATTTTAATGGTGAAATCTTTTTTCAGTTCTAATATTGTGTTCATTCACATTTTTGATTGAATTGATCAAACCTAATTGAGTAAACGAGAACATCATTGCTAAGAACGTATTTAAATTACCACACGACCTCACCATAGTCCTTGCCTACCTGCCACCCATGCCAAATACCATGTAACTGGAGATTCTTGCTACTAATTTGAATGAATTATAATGTTAATTAGATTACGCAAACAGAATTAAAACTAAGCTCCCATGTCCGTATTCTCTGTTTACATTTTGCGTTCTACTGGGCAATATTCAATTACTACGCATTCGTGAATTGCACTCTCACACAAGTATAATTTTTAATCTGATTTTCAAATATTAAAGACAATCTAGTACTTTTAGTATACATTGCAGTGGATTTTACTGTCTGCGCAATGTATACTGCTCATATGGTAAAGAAAAGTATCGTGACCCTAGACCAAAAAAATCTGTGTGTCTGACATATGCCGCAGAAGCCGCATAAACAAATGCAGAGGTAGGTAAGCATATTAAGCAGAGAGGTGAAGAAAACAAATAGTTTAAAGTAATGGTTGGTACTAATGACAGTTTTTTTTAAATATAGTAAACGAGCTTGCGGGACGACCAAAAAGCGCAGTCTTCGCAGCCCATAGACACCCATTTTTAGTGGGTGCGTCGCCGGCCTTTGAGGGAGGAGTACACTCGATTTTTAAACATTTGGAGGTCGTATCTCCGAGGGAAGACCCCCACCGGGAGTGGATTCCACAGTTCGCAAAAGAAAATGCCTTGTGAAACGGACTGTGGAAGACCTCCAACCATCAAGATGAAGTTGGTGAAATTTTTTGCATATTTCGAATACTTCACGTTGGCATCGCACGTTTTCACATTAGTATAATAATGAAAAGAAAAAATAACGGCGTCGGCAGCTCTTTATAATATTTATGTAAGGATTTAAGTTCTTTACTTTAGAGTGTAATAATCGAGTAGGCTAAAATTATATGAAACAATTTGGCCTAAAGGCACAGACAATTAATATTGTGTAGCACAATACTGTAATTTCTCAAGATAAGTTTTGAATTGGTCTGACTCGTGGTTATTTTGAACATCTTATCAAACGCACTTGCTCGTAAAGTTATAATAAATGTGTTCGATATTTCAGTATTAAAAAGTGTTTTATTTTTTATACGTTGCTTTATAATCCTATGCCTGTAATTACTTAATTACTTGCTTTTATTTAAAAAGTTTATTTAAGTTAAGTCTACTAGGCAGGTAGATGACCCAGTGCGATTTGATGTGGGGGAATCGCTGATGCTGGAAATTTCGGGGTTTTTTTATTTTACTTATTTTTTAGATGGATGGCAGGACCCAAATTGGAGAAAAATTTTTCGCGATCCTGAACACCTGACCACGAAACACAGACATGAGTTACCAACCCAGAGGGAGAAAGAGAGAAAGTAGTAGTAGTCATAGTATCCGTGTGTCGTATCAAATTACGTGGTAGGTACTAAATAAATTATTGGTACTAAAAATATTAAAAACAAAATTATGGTTACGTGGTAAGCTTTCAGTCTCTATTAATACCTCAATATGCGTAACTAATAATATATAAGTATTGAAAACAAGCTGTAATGATTCTTTAAAACAGTAAAAGGAATGCGATTTACATCATCCATCTTTACTAACGAGCGTTACACAACGAAACATCTTCGCTTGTCTTGTTAACTCTTGTACGTTATAAATCAACAACTGACGATAATATAAATACAACTAATATTATAACTCAGTTACCCAATCAGACAGGCATTTGGATTTGATTACAGAATGCATTAATAATTAAATTATTTAATTTTCATTGATGACAACACTTTTATTTTTTATTAAATATCTGTGGATTTCATAGACTGATGGTGTTTTCATTGCAAATTTGTTCTTACTATTGTATTTAAGAGAATTTGATCAAGAAGGAGTGTACGAATGAATAAAACCAGCCTGTTTCTTAGTAAAAAAATAACGTATTTTTTTCTCCGTTTGTTGTAATGTTTCCGTTTAGTTTTTTGTATTTACTTTTAATCTTTAGTTTATAAGGAATTTAAAATTTGTAATGTGGCCCTTCAGGCACCAAGTAAGTAAAACCCCATAGTGACTTTTTGTTTTTTTTGTACTTTTAGTTTATATTGATAATAAAAAAAAATTGTCAGTCTAAATTAATAATTCTACAGTACTTTTTATGTTATCACGTGATTAGAATATTATTATTGCTCACTTTATAAGAGAAACGCCGCGTCTGTTTGTTCAGGATAAACTCTAAAACGAATTAAAATTCGTAATAATTGTAAAAATAAGTAATCCGGGCGAGTAAGTACTAAAATTCGTGACTGTTATCAATGTGTCAAAATAGCAAGTCTCCAAGGGACAAATAAATTGAAATGTAATCGGAAATTAGATGATGTTTGTTCCATTTCTAGTTCGCAATTTCCTATTCATTTCATAGTTACACGTTCCCTGCAATTTTGTTTGTACTTCAATGAGACACTCTGATTAGAGGTATATAAATAGCTGTATTATTAGTTTGTGCCTCCCCAGCTTGGTTAGTAACGTATCCCCGGATGGGATTGATGTTGAGAAACGATAATTGTTTCGGTTTCGAAGACACAGATGGCTGATCACCAATTTACATCTGAAATGATCAATGTTTGTAAAGCTCCTGGTACATTCGCAATAACGACCTCCATGGGAATTTTAATGTAGAGGACGTCGCCACAATAATAAAAGAATACTGGAGCTCACGAACATAGGCTCCACCATCACGTGAATGTCGAGGCTATTCAACTCCTTAACACCACGGGCCTAGTGAGAAGACTGAAAAGGACAAGGAACTAGTGAATTAGTGTTAGTAGTCTGTCTTAAGTGCTAAACAGTGGTAAGTGAAAAAAATAAAACACAATAACACAGTGTCTTTCATTTATTAGAGACTGTTAGTAGTGCTATTGGACACTTTCTTATGTTAAATATCCTTATTAGTAAATTAGGTTAGACTTAAATAACTTATTAGTCTTAAGATAGAAGGCTAGATCGTAATTTTCCATGATGTCTTAGTAGATCAGTCTTATAAGTAATAGTTATATTTGTTGTATATAGCGATTATCAACCGGGAAAAATACAAAGACGGACATCAAAGTAATAAGGGTGGAAATGTAATCAATCAAATAAAAATAATGAATACTTCTACTAGTAGTTAGTGGATATTATTAATTTTATTAATAACAAAAGCGTTAAAATCTTGATTGGAAAAATCATATCATACGTATATACTATATATATACTTAAACAAAAAACGCTTTTTGTATTATGAGTTCAAACGAAACATTTTAATAAGTTATCCTTTCTCTTAAATAATAATATGATCAAGTGACAACTTTAAAAATACTGTAGTGTACATTTTTCTCACATACAACTTTAATAAGATTTTTCTGAGAGTAGAGCAAGTAATATTCATATAAAATTTTATTTTATTAATTATTATATTAAAAAGTAAAACAACCCATGTGACAAGAAAGTTGTTAGCAATGTATGTCTTAATGATAAGCGGTAATATTTTCTAGTATACGAAATGGTCTAATACGGGCAATAAAATAATTTTATAGCTAATAAAAGATTAGTACACGTTATTGACGCTTTGATGCGTGGAGCTTTTGGAAATAAAATTATATTGTTACTTATATCGAATGATAAGCACAAATGGATCACATACATTAGTTTTATATGCGTTTTATCTTTCAACATTTTGTTATTTTATTCAAAGTATTTTGTGTATTAGTTCTTATGTTTAAATTAATGAAGTTAACAGTTATTAACTCAGAACCATATAAAAGAATATAAATTGTGTTAGCGTATTTTAAATATAAGCAAAATACTTTGTTTATAAACTATATAATAAATAATGTTTATTAGTAATCATAACAATCAAATATACGGTACCTATTTACATTGTTTTTTATTGCTAATAAGTTCTTTTGTTTAGTTTTAAATAAATGAGTTAATATTTATCAAGCTAGCTATGTATATTGAAGTTAATATTTATAGTATTTTAAAGTTTAAATATCGTATTTTTTTGGTTACAAATTTATAAGTAAGATAATACGAGTATTGTCACATATTTATATATGTTTATTTATTCAGGAATATTAATAATTCCGTTAACTACAAATAAAAATAAGTATATATATATAATAAAATATAATTAGTGATGCAACGGTGGCGTTCTCTTTCTGGCAACTCTAATAAGGATATAGAGTTTCTCTTATCCCATCGAGTTTCATGTCAAATAAACAAACGAGAATCATTCTCTAAGTATCAGATACTAATACGTTAAAGTACACAAATCGTATCATTAGCAGTCAGGAAAACTAGAAGTTATTTTGTCATTTCAACCATTACTTGCAATAGCTGTTCTAAGACCACAGCCATGGTATTTCACAATACACATTTATCTAACGGGAGCGACTGAGACAGCTATTGTAGAATATGATTGATAGGAATCTAACATTGCCTAGATGGTGTCAGATTGCCTCCAAGGGCCCTGCACAAATTTGCCAAATACCTGAAATAACGATTAGAGATAAACAATGTTCTATTTTAATTATATGTGATAAATATTGTTTAGGCTACAGTTTGTCTATATCTTAGTAATTCATTGACAGAAGGAAATATCTATTAAAGGCTTATGTGACTTAGGTGCACCATATTTTTGTGTTAAGTGCGTTTTACTTTCCAGTGTTCCAGAGAAATTAAGACGAGATATTTTATATATAATTCACTTTTAGGATGAAAATACATGAGAAATAAATAGATATAGAAAAAGTAAAATATCTCTTTAGTGTAAAAAGCAATGAACGTAGTATTTAGTTGATGATATAAAAAAGTCGAATTACAAAACCCTTCGGATATTCGAAGTAGGTTAAATAAAATAACAATATTTTTTTTGTAAAATATGTATAGGTTTTAATAAAATTTATATCCTCTTACAATATTAAAGCAGATATTTTTCATGAATACATAAAAATGCATTTCATTTCTACAGCCTTGTTACGTGTATTACGTTTCGCAGAATCCGCACTCAGCCGGGACGTTTCAGTGAAAATACAGAATCTGATATACGATTTATTTTTATTTCAAAACATGTAAACAGTGAATGAAATAATATATTTTCGTAAAGATTTACGAGGGAAGTCCGTCTTTAAAGTCCGTGATAAAATCCTCCATTCAGGATTTCAGTACTTTGTAACAACAAATTCATTAATTCGAGGAACGCGGTTCTGATTTAAAAGAACAATGTATATTTAAGGAGTGATAAGTTGTATTTTATATAAATTATGTGTATACATTTTATCCTTACTATGTTGTACTAGATGTAAATTATAGTCTATGAAATTATCCTTAAAAGAAACGGCCTTTTACCGAGGTTCCAATATCAGTAGATGTAGTGTCTCTTTTATAGAACAGGGGTCAAACTGGCATGCATGCGGCAGACTACCAGGCAGGCGGATGTTAAGTGATACCGCTACCATAGACACAGTGTCAGAAGGAAAGCATGTGCTTTGCCGCTTAAGATAAATTCTTGAAACGAAATATATATTAAGTGGTATGAAAACGAAATATCAAAATCACTGTTAAAGTTACGCCATGAGTTGTATATTTTATAATTCTAACAAAAGAAAAGTGCACAATGTAAGAATTACGATTTATATTGAAATCTAACAAATACTTAGGAATGTATTATAATAAATGTCTCGATATTATTGTTTCCTGGAATATAAAGTAACAAAAACAATTCATTATGTCATGATAAATATTGACCTTACGATAACTATAAGAAATGTGAAATCGTTTCTCTTTTATTACGAAATGTAACGATAACATTATTTAGGTGATGCATGCATAAGATTCGTTAGTTAAGCGTCAGTAAAGGTTTAAACATCGAAGTCGGAAGAGTTTAGAGTACCGGCGCTGTCAGCAACTAATCAGTGTCCGTACTCTGTAACTCTCAATAGACATTCTAATGATGAGCCCAATGAACAGAATTCAATACCGCTGACCTTAGGTTTTTACAATAATTAGAAACAGACGAAACAGAGAAATATTAGCTAATGCAATGCATAGATGGCGCAATTTTCAATAGAAATTAATAATATTAAGGAATTATAAAAATGTTTGTTGGTACGTAATTCAGAGGTTGAAAAACACTATTTATTATTCCTCACTTGACATATATAGGCGTTATCTGTAACCAATTATTGTAAAAACCCCAGACAGAGTAAATTCATTAATTCATGCTAGAGTGCTTCGTCTTTATACATAATTATTAATCTACTATTATATTATATGTATGTATAATACATATAATATAATAGATAATTTAATTTACGAATCTGAGTAGTTAAACATAAAAAAAAACTTTGGACATTAGTTGTAGTAGTTATTATTAAATAAATAGTATTATTATTAGGTTTATTATTTTAGTTGTGCAAAGGATCAGCTCATGATCCTGAAGTACTCATGGACCTAAGTACAGGACTTTATTTAATAGCTTAATAATTTTTGGTTATTTATTATTAATATCATCGTAATACATAGCCAATCAAAATATTAAATCACCACAATATTTGAAGCAAAAATACTTCGTAGTAATGTAAATATTGATCTATGACTTCCATATAAACAAACATCGTAGTAAGTACTTATTAAAAGAATGACGTATGGCAAATGATGAATTCATTTCCTCGGAATGATAATTTGATTATTGTTACAGGTCAGGAAATTCTATGAATAGGAACAAAAGAAGGTTCGGGTTGGGAATGGGGCGTACAGTATGCGTACACCTGGCGCGGGCGCAACGCGAGGCGATCATTAAAAATGTTTATTTAAAAATCCGACCGCTTAACGCTGCCACAGAGTAGGCGACACGGAGTTATCTCTGTTTTTTCTTTAGTTCAAAGTAACTACATCCATAGAACTAATGAAACTCTTTATACTGTAGTTGTAACGTATTTATCGAAAACACTCTTTTTTTTAAATTAATAACTTTAGTAAAAAAAAGAAATTCGCGTAAATGAAAATACGTTATTTGCCAATTATTTAATTTTTTTTGTTTCAAAACTATATCATGTAAATAGTTTTAACACCGCATTCATTGATAAAATATGTAATCGAACTTAAGAGAATAAAAATACATATTTATGTATAATTGCTCTATATCAATAATCCATCTAATGAAAGTCCCCTAAGATCAATAAATATTAGTTAACAAAGCACCACAGGTTAAAGTAAACAGGAGGTTAAGGGCTTTTAATTTATTTTTTATTTACCTTATCAAAATAAATCTCTCATCCGCGATCGTGATTACATTTAAAAGCATCTGTTACCGGCTCCTCCCTACCTACAACAAACTATTTGGATTATCTATTTATTTTCGATAGAACGTGCCGTTGTTGAATCACTTCGGCGTTTTAATTTGTCGTTTTTATAACGAAAATAGTTTTATAGTCTTATTGGAACTGTCAAAACGTATCTTATGTCTCCGACGCAGGCTGAGAATAATCCTCGTAATGTTTACACAGCAATAAAAGCGCCTAAAACACACTAAACTATGACATAAAAAGTTTAAAAAGCTCTCAGTAGATCAAACAAGATGAGTGGTGTCGGTCGACAGACGGCATGGTGTTGAATTACGGCGGCGGGTCACATTTGTCCCAAATAATAAACACCAGATTGGTGTCAAAATGAACACTTTATTATTCCATCAGCCCGTGAACCTATAAGTCCGCATGATTTTAATGACGCAAGAATCTTCGTTTAATCTTTAAAATGCTAAATTATTATAATACAAGTATTATATTGTGGTTTACGAAATGGCTAATAACAGTTTATGTTTCAATAAAACTCGACACAGATTATTTTGGTGCTGCCCTGAATTTCTCTTAATATAATGACGGCACATACTTCTTTGGCAAATACGTACATATTTGCAAATGCACGTAATAGATTTGGTTCAATGTGAGATGTATTTGTAAATATTAAAGTGGATTATAGGGTCACTTTACTCCGCAGTTGGAATAATTTTTGTATTTATTGACAAGTTGTATTATACAAAATTACATTTGCCCTGCGTAATATACGTTGTCGGCACGTTTCGTTTGGCTCAAAAATATATCGTCTTTATGTGTATAAAATTGTTCATCTTCATATGTATTTCGTGTTATTCAGAGTCCTACAAATGTTACCTGTCTAAGATATACCGTGATCAGAATTATAAGCCGTGACATCCCACGTAACAAATAAAAAAATTGCTAAAACTAAAACTTGTCCTTTAATTTATATATTCATTTTGTAATCATACATCTAACATAAATTATATATATAACAAAAACCAACTATACTCAAGATATAGCCAAAGATAGAATACATAATATATACAAAAAGGTTCGAGCATTTACGAAAAGAAAAAAATATTAAATACATTTAACTAAGTAAGAATTCGACTGTAATGAGTGATGATGTGACGGTATGTACTAAGTATTAACTATTAAAGTAAATAAACTAGTGGGTTTGTATGAAATCTAGATTCCGAATTATATTACAGGCAGTGCATTAAGTTTGTTAGGAATCTTGGCCATTATTATAATCGATACGTTCACCCTGTCTATGAATATAAAATTACAATTTATTTGATTTAAAATTGTCGAGAGCGTCACTGGGGCTTAATACGGAAATGGGCGTTTGGGGCATCCGAGGTAGTTTCAGAATGTATTTATAAATGAAGATATAAACTAGGTATGACCCGCATCCACATGATTTGTCACTACAAGGTCGTATGATAAGGCACTTCCCTGTTCACGATGTAAATATCGATCTTACTTTAAAAAAAATATACATACAATTGTGGACTTAAATAGGTGTACAATATTTATTATTGCTGTCAGGTTTCTGTCAATAAAGGAACGTAACTAAATAATTCAGTGGCGCTACAACCATTTTTTTAGGTCTATCCTCAGAAGTCTATATCTGTTTCATGATCATTTGTCAATCTAATAGGTGATAAGCCTCCTGTGCTTGACAAACGCCGTCGACTTTTTGGTTCTAAGGCAGGCCGGTTTCCGCACGATGTTTTCCTTCACCGTTAGAGCGAATTTTAAATTCTCACATAGAAAGTCCATTGTGGTGCACATTCGGGGATCGAACCTACGACCGCAGGGCTTAGAGTCATATTCTATTTAAGGAAAATTCAATAATAAATCAGTGACGCTACCTACCTACTCTGCTCTTTAACATATCACCCTATTTCAATTTCACATTCTACGCTAAAACACAAAAAACGTGTGTACTTATGTACACGCGTTAGAAGTTATACTTCTTTGGTAAGGAGATAAGAATCTTTTAAAAAAATTGTCTTTCACCTTATTTTAGGTTTGTAGAAAAAACGACACGAACAATAGAACAAATTTACTCTCATCATTTTTCCCTGACGCGCTAAAAGAAGTATAACATCAAAAAAACTAAAATTTTGAGAATAGGCATAGCTAACTTCAGGGTGTCGGTTTTTAGTAACGGTGTGCGCGCGCATCGTAATAATTTACTGTCATCATTCCCTGACGCGCCAAAAGAAGTATAAATTCAATGAACATTTTTTTAACAAGGCTTAAGGCAACAGTTTTGTGGACAATAAATCAAGAGTACAAATTTATTTCATGAGTTACATGAGTAAGTAAATTCTGTATCGGCTTCCATCATTTTCCTCGTGTACAATTATTGCTAATAGATTCATCGTGAGGAATCCTCCTACGTAAGATAAACCTCCGTCTGATCTTTGCTTAGTCCTTATCAAGAGAACCATCAACCTACATATTTATCACAACTAATTAGATAGTTGCATATGCATTTGGTTTATTTGTAGTTTGCACTTGACTTGTATTAAGATATATTATCCATCAAAACACGTGAATCGATTGAATCAAAATATTTATGCAAATAATACCCTATTTGTTACATGATCGAATGTTTAAATATTTTCGTTCGTTATTTTCTTAAGAATTAGACTCTTGTACCTCAGGGTTATTCAATCAGTGGCTTCGATTGGAAAAGCCAGGTTTTGATTGAAAGCTCAGAGCCCATAGTTTACGTGACGTGGAAAATTGAGCATTTAAATTGTATTGTTCTCAAATAAGCTTTTAATATAATATATTGTGTGATATAGTTCCTATTTAAATATTAACCGGATTATTGTAATTTTATTTATATTTTACGGGCAACTCATATCTATATATATAAAAATGAAACCCGTTTTCCGTTGTCACGACATAACATGAAAACGGTTTGACCGATTTGTCTGATTTTTTTTTATAATATACCTTGAAGTACGAAGATGGTTCTTACGGAGAAAAATTAAAATAAAATTGAGTGAATCAGTCTAAAAACAACACTTTTCTATATTCCCATACAAAATATTCGTAATAATACTTAAAAGTGAATTTGAAATTTAATACCATAGCATAAAGTTCAAGTGTTAGTGAAGGGCTTCCGGGAAGGTAAATTTTTATTTTTTGACATAATGTATTTGTTGTCTTATCAATTTTCTTTTTTTATCTTACTAGCTAGACCGGTGTCCCGAATAGCAGAATAAGTATTTTAAACAAATAAAGAATCGACTGTTAGGCGGTACGATGTTCGCCAGGCCAGCTAGTTATAATATATTTTTATTCAATGTACGCCAAAGATTCGACGTTGTTATTAATAGGAAAAATCGGGAGTAAAACTGATAACAGCTAATAGCTGATAAGAGCGTGAAAAAATTGCCTATGTTTACCGTGGAGGGCGCGTGGGATTCTATATAATATCACGATAAATGGATATACATCATACATCTTCGTAATACGGTTGTTTTCCATTTGGCGTTTAGTAATTTCTGCAAATGTTTCAATATAATATTTATATTATCGAGAATGATTCTGGTAAGTGGTCATGTATCAGTGTGGCGTGGGATGATGAGAGTGGATACAAAAACGCGTGCGCCCTTGAGCCAGCGATCTGTTTATTTGGCTGTCGTCTAGCACTTAACGCCACTGATTTTAGCTATTTTCACATGATTTAACATAACTTTTCTAGAGGAATATGTACCGGATGTTGGTTGATATACATTTGAACCCGATGTTTCTATACAGATTCTGATATAAGCATTCATCTGTTGAAAGTGTGATTCGCTTTCCCTTATCATTAACCTTACAACTTGACCGAGTATTGTTTGTAAATTTTAAAAAACCTTGTTAACACGTTTAACCTGGGAACTTCAAGTTTACCTAACAATTTTTTTTTAAAGAAAAGTTATCAAACGGGCAAGAGACTCACTAGATTTTAAGAGAGTAGTCCTTGCCACGACACTCATAATGAAATGTCACGAATGCATTAGTAATAGGCTTATTAACTGGTACGCTCTTTCCTTGTACCCTTGTTCAATGGTCCAGCTTGTTCCTCAACGTGGTGGTGTGACGTAAAAATTATCTAAATGCTCAGTTGGGAAATGACGGATATCGAGTGGAGTTTAATATTCTGCCTCAATGTCCGATGATGAAACGTTGATTTGGGTATAAAATAGTACCAGTGACCCCAGAGCTGGTGCTTTCCTCGCTCAACGAATAAGTATTGCAATACAGAGAGGAAATGCTGCCAGCGTTGAATGTACACTGCCACAGGGACCAAATTTGTGATTATTATTATTACTATGTAGGTTAAGAATATTTAAATACTGTATATTGTTATGTATAATAAAGGAGATGGAACTATAAAATTATTATATCTTTAACGTCAATTACTGAGGTGCTGACAAGGCTCTGTATGAAGACAAATAAGTCAGTACTTAACATTTAAGCATGTCGAATGATTAAGACACAATTAATCTTTTAAGAATTACGCTCATAACTTTCAGCTGACAGATAAACGACAATCCAATAAATTACTTTTAACACTCTAGCTCATAAATTTCATTATGAATATTAAAAATCTAGCTCAGTATTCAATGGGGACAAAATCCTAATTTCGTACACAATTTACAAATATTTGAAAAATGAAAAAAAATATATATATTTGTTATTTGCTACAAATATTTTTGGGTTCGTCTTCATTGAAAATATAGACTTTGTTCTATGCGCTAATTTATAATCTTTGTAAATTTAATTTATTAGTAATTAACACATACAGTTTTACCAAATCCCATTAAGCATGTTCATTCAAATGTATTTCGCAAATAAATTAATTTATAACAGCAACATTTAAACTATTTTGACATAATGAACTTCTATAATAAACCCTTTTTTACGAAAAACAGTAACATAATATATTTTCGTCAACTTAGACAGGAAATATCACTTTCCCATTTATGACTTAGCTGGTAATATTCCATATGCACTGATGTATAAGTTACGCTTATTTTATTTCTTTCCAATGAGCCCTACGATTTATACGATTTCCAATTATAGAAAAAAAGCATGCGCAGTTTATCCATTTATAGTAAAGTGTTTTATGGTCTGTGCGAATAAGTGACGTTAATTAGGTGCCATGCTCGGCGAATCCCACGTTTTTATATCACAGAGTAAAATGTTTTATTGCAATTACGAAGGTTCTATTTGAAATTCCATTATTTATGGCCTGAGATCTGAAGAACTTGATTTAGTTTAAATACTATTTCGTTGGAACCGTCTAAGGTAGGCTCTCTTGCAATTGGAAAACGATTTTACGAGTATATTCAATATTAATTCTTACCAAAATCTTCATCTGTCCTTTATTTGCATTAATTAGTAGTTTCTAACAATTCTAAGATGTGTTGATACTTATGTAATGATTAATTGTCAATCAGACTCACGCTTGATAGCTTAGTTTAAAAACATATTAATACAGACTTTCAGTTACCAATATCTAATATATAAAATTCTAGTGTTAGTATAAATTCGTACCATACTCCTCCGAAACTGCTCGACCGATTCATATGAAATTTTTTATGCATATTCTATTATCTATCTTTAAAACCCCTAAATTTGTATTTATTCGATAAATTTTTATTAAGGGTTGTATGTATTTTTTTATGCATACAAAAATACATACAACCCTTAATTTTTATTTGTTAATTAAAATCTTATGACTTTAACTCTGAGGTTTATAGAGAAAAAATCACAGAAAACTCTAAAAAGTTTTCATTCCAGAAAACCGAATAGTCTCTGGGGTAGCATAGCAAAATGTTCCATGTTGGTATGTACTAAAAAGGTAAGCTAAGTAAAATCACATTAAGGAGAAATGATCTTCGCGGAGGCAGCTAGTAATTTATATTAAATACAGCTTATATTTGGCATATATTTAAATCGCTTCCCAATTAAATAAATAAAAGTTTGCTGGTAAGTCGTAAATATCTTTTACCTTCGTATCGTGTTATTTTCTTTAATACCCAACTTAAGACATTCAATTGTATAAAATAAACAGCCATTACCATGAAATTATGTCCACGACGAGTAAGAACAATAATAATAAATATGTGTGACAGTGTAAATTTACTGTGCGGAATAAGGAAAATAAAATGTCAAAAGTTTTGCAACTTAAGTATAAAAGGTTACAGCATTGTTAAGTATACTTTTAATACCAATATAAATAATTTGGATGCTGATTTAGTACTGTATGAAAAAAAGGGTGCGTGAACTTATGTACGCGCGTAAGAAGTTATACTTCTTTGGCATTATTAAAAATAGTTTTTGATTGCATGCAAATAATTAATTACAATTAAATAATCAAAGACTGGAAAAGGAGTCATTATAGTCAATAAATATCAGTTTACATTTGAACAATTAAATAAATAAATATTAAATATTATTCTTTAACATTAAGTGTAACATAAGTTCTATTATTATTCGAATGTTGTTTTTAAATTATGTCCAATGCCGTAGCGTCTTCCGTGGGCAACTTCATTCTGTTAATTTTGTGTCACCGTGCGCGCGCATCGTAAAATTTCACTCTCATCAATTTTTCATAACGCGCACAAAGAAGTATAACTTTAAAATAAAATTAAAATCCTCCCGTAACAGCAACAAATAAAAAACCGAATAATTTAAAGCAACAAACAATATTTCATGATTTAAGGTCGTCTCATGTTATGTCAACTCAAACGCTTCTATGATTTATTAGAAACATTAAAAAACTTCGTTAACTTATTGTCATCATCGTATCATGCTCGGTCATAGTCATAAAACTCATTTACATATCTCAATAATTTATTAGAATACTTTTATAAAAGTAATAAAATTTAATGTTTAGGAAAGATTTATTAGGTTTGTATTGTCACCAACACAGATTTAGCTTGAATATTAACTCCACACTCAACTAATTAGTAACTTTGGTACCATAATATTAAGTGTAAAAGTGTGTGTAGTGTTACTTACAATACACTTGATACATGGTGTATCGTAAATCTAAATACTTTAAGATATTTATATATATTAAAATATTCAAATACCATATATGATATATTGTTACGTACATATTTACTCATATAGATAAAACATTTTACGGAAACGAATGTCAAAAGTAACACAATAAGTGAATTCATTATTCAACTATTTAAAGTAATACGCTAAAGTTGACACTTCTTTGACAGTTGACAATGTTGCAGATTATACCACTATCTATGATTTTACAGAGACTATATCGAGAATTGCAATAAGGCTTAGTGCCAACTAATTAATGAAGAGTGTTAAAATGTTGTGAAAGAGTTGGGGAAACACAAGTTTATTTACAGTTAAATATTACTTATATACAGTTAAAGCTAATTAGCTATTTGTTTACAAACGTATACGTTTAATAACAAACGCAGTGAGTCTCAATAGTGGAAGACAATCACTAGTGTTCATGTCTGTGTTATCTATGGTTTATCTGAAGAACGTGACCCCCACTATCTTCGGACACCGCCCGCCCATCTCACAAACATTGCTCCGAGTGCTTCCATTCTTACCGTTATTTCAGTAGATTTTTTAAACTATACTTTTAGCTTGTTTTTAGTCTTTAACAGTATTAAACAATTTTTAAATTGTTTCAAAGACGTAATGTTAGCCTGAAATAGCTGTTTCATCTTTGTACCAATCACCAATCCCAATGTATAAAAATAAGTACACGTGAGCTTCGTGATGTACCTATGTAAATCAATTTAATTACTATAATATGCTTTTGTTGCTGAATTAAAATATATTATTACTGTAGATTATCTCTCTATTTAATCAGCAGCTCATGTCTGAGCGTAGTCAGCAAGGAAGCATCAAGAGCGAAATATCTGTTTTCACCGGTTTCTGTTGAGCGCCTCTCTTATGACAGTGTACAGTTTTAAGCACGATAAGTCTTTCATTTGATCGATCAATCTGGTGAACGGCCACGTGATCTTTTGCCTTCTGTTTTACTAACCACGATCAGTTTCTCCGAGTTCTCATTGCTTTTGCGCATTGTATGGCAATGCACTTCACTGTAGGCATATGGTAGACATGCGAGTCCGTATGCGGAGATAAGTCAGAATCGATGTATTGGTGCGCTTCGTTACTGTAGATTAACTGTATAATTAACTTAAAAATACGAAGAAATCTTTTAAGGAATAGTAGCAACAGTATGAAGTAATCAGTGTCAATAGTTTTTTGTTAAAGATATACTGTATTATATTCGAAATCTACTGTATTTAACCGTCAAAGCACTCTCATGCAAATAAAACTGAGACAAAAGGTAACCATTAATTTAGAAATGCCAAACTGTCTCATGATTGTTTGTAATCCCCGCCCATGGACCACCTTCGATATTAATTGATCTTCTGATAACTTTCGTATTTTTTGATTATGGTACGAAACCAACAATTAAGTCTTACATTGATTTATTTACATTTGTGAAAGGATTGCTTTAGTGGAAAGTGTATGGTCCTATATATGAAGCAAGTGCACCGTGACTTTAAAAATTTCAAACAACAAATACGTCGACGATACAGTAGCATTATAAAAATGGTTTTGGCCTTTAGACAAGTAGTTGATCAGTCTTCTGTGTCTGACACATTTGGGGCATGCCTCACGTTGTTTGTCTTAGGAGCAATCTGTACATAATATATAATGAAAATTCTATTGGTGCACAGTCGTGATTCGAACGCACGACCTCAGTGATGGGGGCACGCTTAATAGTAATTTAAGGCCAACACTGCTCCACCAAGGGACAGGTGTTATTTAAAATAGTTCATTCGAGTTTTCGACACATTTTCAAACCGTAACATAGCTAGAATAGTATTTATACCACAGTCCACACTTTTATATAATCTACAAATAAGGTACTTGAAGCCCATTAATTAAATTATACTTTGTCCGTATTTAGAAAAATAGAGTTTCATTTTTCTAATAAAAAAATTTAGATATTTATTTCCAACAGACAAATATACAGTAGTTACAATATTCTAAACCTAAATTGTAGTAATAATATTGAATTAAATTTTATAATTAAAAAATTAAAACAATTTTTTAAAGTTTGGTCCCCGTGGCTTGCGATACTTATTCTTTTTCTAATTACTTTAAAATAATACCAGTATTGACGGCTAAACATCTTTAATCTAGTACGAACAGTAAGTATAGATTCTATGACGTATAATCTTCATATATATAAAAATTAATTGCTGATCGTTTGTCTCGCTAAAACTGGACGCTGGACCGAATTGGGTAATTATGATCTTGAAATATTTCTGGAAGTTCAGGGAAGGTTGAAATATGAATAATAAATAATAAACAAAAGAAAATAAAAAACGACAATTGAATTTTCCAATAAAACTGTTCCTAGCTGGAAAATATAACCTTTTGTCTTTTTAGAAATAAAAAATGATCACTTGGTGGCTATATATGTATTTATAGATGCCTTCAGAAATTTGTGTCCCATAGCTGTAACAGTACAGTACAGTAGAACAGTACAGTACAGTAGAAGAGTACACTACAGTAGAACAGTACAGTACAGTAGAACAGTACAGTGCAGTAGAAGAGTACACTACAGTAGAACAGTACAGTACAGTAGAAGAGTACACTACAGTAGAACAGTACACTACAGTAGAACAGTACAGTACAGTAGAACAGTACAGTACAGTAGAAGAGTACACTACAGTAGAACAGTACAGTACAGTAGAACAGTACAGTGCAGTAGAACAGTACAGTACAGTAGAAGAGTACACTACAGTAGAACAGTACAGTACAGTAGAACAGTACAGTACAGTAGAACAGTACAGTACAGTAGAAGAGTACACTACAGTAGAACAGTACAGTACAGTAGAACAGTACAGTGCAGGAGAAGAGTACACTACAGTAGAACAGTACAGTACAGTAGAAGAGTACACTACAGTAGAACAGTACACTACAGTAGAACAGTACAGTACAGTAGAACAGTACAGTACAGTAGAAGAGTACACTACAGTAGAACAGTACAGTACAGTAGAAGAGTACACTACAGTAGAACAGTACACTACAGTAGAACAGTACAGTACAGTAGAACAGTACAGTGCAGTAGAACAGTACAGTACAGTACAGTAGAACAGTACAGTAGTAAGATGTCCGATCTCTTTGGTCTGTTTCAAAAATTTTGTATTCAGTTTTGACACCAATATAATAGCGGATACGAAGTTCACTGACTCATTTGTATAAAATAAATAATCATTACAGTTCCATTTATGTATTTTTACAGACACATTTATAATACGCGAAGTATAAATGGAGTGATAACAAAATGACATGTACCGGACATATCATGAGGGGTCCCCGAGTACAGGTGACTGACATACAGCATCCATTTCATGCTATTTATATAACAGATATATTACCATCTCTTAATAGGCAAATGGTCTTACCGTTGGTAGCTGATAACAGCTGATGCGACGCTTACGACCCTTTTAGCTATGATTCTATATTGTCTTTGAATATATAAAAAGGAAAACTGTCTCTGTCTAAGATTCGAAATAAAATAATCATAATTCCAGTCGATTGATTTTTATCTAAAGATGTAACAAATTAATTCGGACTTCTGTGAATTTGAGTGGTACTCTATTGCATAATAATGGCAGTTTATAGATAGATAAATCAAATATCAAAAATTTAAATTTAACTATTATTCTTTACTTTTCGTTACCACGGATATTATCAACAAAACTACTTACATTTATTTATTCCTTAACGAATCAGAATTTAGAAACTTAGAAAGTTAGTTTCCATCGATGATTTTAAGCCTAAAGAAGTTGAAAAAATTGTATTCCCCGAGCATCCTTCACGTTTTACTTACAATGGAGGAATTGTAAAAAAAATTACGCAGACTTTTCAAAGAGAAAAATAATGTAATTTTACAATAAGCAGAAATGCTTCATAGTAACCAAAATGTAATACAAACTTAAGCCTTACATACAATATGGGAAAACAGAGAAAACAATTTCACACTTTAATATGAGTAGAACTTATAGTTGGTTAGGAATCAGACGGTACATCGTCATGTTCTGTTCGAGCCAAGCTTAAAGTACCCGTATTGTATTAACTTTAATAATTATATTATATTTAATTTATAACTTTGTATAGGAAATGTTTAATGTATGTCCCGGGTTCGATCCCCGGCTGAGACAAACATCGATGTGATGAGCATTTGGTGTTGTGCTTAGGTCTTGGGTGTTTAAATATGTATTTATATGTCTATCTATCTATAATATGTTTGTATATCCGTTGCCTAGTACCCATAACACAAGCTTCACCAGCTTAAAATGGGACTAGATCAATTGGTGTGAATTGTCCAATAAAAAAATAAAAAAAGAGTAGGTACAATGACTGCATATCAGTAGGAAACTAATGATATTATTTAAACTGTGTACTGTTAAATGTGTTATGTTATATGTATAACAAACGTTACTACACGACATCCTTCGTAAACACTTGGGCAGCCCAGAACTGCTAGGTTAGACATAGACATAAGTATTTGAGCATATCTCTTCTACCTCTTAATTAGCTTCTTATGTATATTAATTATAATTCTTTAACTCTAAGATCAGCTTTTACTCTATTAATATTATTATTTAGATTTTAGTTTAGTATTGTGAAATTCTAGTGTTGAATAGACCCCTACATAGTAGCATATCAGCCAAGCGATCGGGCAGATACCGGTATACCGGATAATGTCAATTCCTCCTTTCCTAAAAAGGTACTTTATTTGCTGAAACTTAGGTGTGGTGGCGTCTCCCACCGAGCCAGGACAACAAAACTGCCGCGTTTGCATCTTTGAAAAACATTTTTGTGACTGCGTCTGTTCAGCCACCACATAGCACTCGTTCCAGGTGTCTTAAGTCTTGCGTATTGCGTCTTGTCAGACGTCGCAAGTAGGAAGCGGATACGCGTCGTACCCTATTCGTGTCCCCGTCTCCCCGATGACATGCCTCGCGAGAGCGTCCGCCCCCTCGTTTCCCGGTGTGCCAACGAGCGCCTTCATCCAGAAGAGTTTGCTTTCATTGCTATTTTCATGGCACATGGGAATCTCGGCAATTTCAGGATCGAGAGAGCGTCCACCCGCGATGGCATAATTCTAGTCTTACATGTAATATGATGTTTTTTTTACTTCTCCATACTGGGAAGAATTCGCTTATTAGCGATAAGGCTGCCTATTCATACTATAAACCTCATACAAACGTGTTCTTTATTCATCTAAATATTTAAATATCCTTTGCTCGTTAGGAAAATTCCCGATTGCGTTTCCATAAGGTCAAGTCCTAAAGGACGCTTGGTTCTTGAGAACTGAAGTTTAATTAAATTGCTTTGAATAAAATTAATTAATAATTATTAGCCTTCGGCCATTTGTGTCTGCAATCTGTAATCAAATAAATTTCATTGGAAAGCTACAGTCGTATAGACCTATCAAAGTGTCAATGTACTAAACAATTGAATACATATTTTCTATTAGATTACAAAGTAACGTAAAGTACCGTACCGTTACCGTCTTATTATAAAACGCCATTAAAATTGCGTTAAAAAAGTTGTTTTTGTGTAGAAAAAAATGGTAACAAAACGTTAATGAATTACAACCACAATTGCACATTGCATGACTACAAATAACAATATATTTATAATAATGTCGGCGTTCATCAGTGAGAAACATTAGGTATAAAGTTACATCATCAGGAAACTAGAATGTAACTAATACAGTATACAGTTTTGCCCATATCAGCAAAGAGGTCAAAGATCTTTCGTTAAACTTTAATATTTTATTACGCTGCGCAAGATAACAAAAACCCAAATTTTATTTTCGTTATTTTAAACTTTATAAATACGACGCCTTTATCGTGTTTGTTTAATAAAAATAAATTGTAAATCGAAATGCAGTACATGCCAAACACATTTTTGCGCATTTTGCGTATTATCTCTTTTCTACCGAAACTATTGTCTATTCTACCTACTCCAAATTTTGTTTCGCAGAGAATTGAACCAACCTTCTATTTGTCTCGGCGATGGACTGACCTATCGTGGAGGTCGAAATAAATAACTCATGACAAACTATTATGGTTTTTTTATTAAAAAAACAAAATTTAGGAATATTATAGAGAAATTTTTTAAAAATCTTACGATACGTGTACAATGTCATTGCCCTCAGCACAATAAATAATTGAGTAGGCACTATGTATTCGGGGGTATTAGGCCAGATAAAATCTTAAGTTTCACAATAAAAATAGGTACGAGTTTGGTGTACATAAACAGTTAGAACGTACGGGCGTTAATACGAGGATATGGTAATATACAAGCCATTTTTATATCATATACCACAGATTACAATAAGTCAATGAGGTTATGTTATGTAAGTATCTTCTTTGTTTTTAGTGCTTCTTGATTACTGGAGGTTGCGTGTCAGTCTCATTGTCCTGTGCAGTGGCGTAACAATAGAGTGGCAAAATGCCACGGGCCCCCGAACCAAGAGGGCCCAAGAGATATAATGTTCTATGGATGTGAAGTCTCCAATACGCATTGGGCTAGCGTGGGGACTACAGACCATTCCCTCTCGCCTAAGAGAGGAGGCCTATGGGCATTAGTGGGACATATACAACGTTGAAAATCTCAGTTTATTAAAATTAAACTGAGTACAACGTGACGATTTTTACTGATAGGGCCCCATCAAAAGAATTTGCCACGGGCCCCAAATGGTATAGCTACGCTACTGGTCCTGTGCCAGATGCAGCAACTCTTCCGCAGTCGCAATACCCTTCTACTTCCATACATTACGAAGCCATGATTTTTTCCTTTTACTAATACGCCGTTTACACCGGATATTACGCATTATAATTAATTGAACCACGCGGTAGCGGTCATGGCGCATCACACGGATCTAGAAGATTTTTTTTTTATAGAGAGCAAGTTCTCTTTTAGCAGGTTGTCAAGAAGATATCACTTGTAGGCGTAAGGCCGCTTGTAGCACTAAGCTTTTAACTACTAAGTGTTTTTTTTTTTTTTTTAGTTTATATTTATACATAATCATATTGTGGTTTTCACTTGGAAATAAACTAAGTAGTTTTCTTCCTGCAAACAAACATTCAGATAATCGAAGATTTGTCTACGTACTTACATATTCATAAGAATATTTTATACTTAAGTACAGTAACGAGGTGCAAAATGTCGTATCTTGCTTTAAAAATACATTTTCAATTGGTACATTTATTGATATTTAACGCCGTCGTGAACAGCAACTTTCTACTGCCTACGTTCAAAGTAATATTATGTTAACCATTATTATAAAAACGCTATAAAGCCTACGTATTAAATAAGCTTTGTATGGAACGTTTAGTGGCGATACTGTGCTAATAAAATAAATATAAAAACGATAATCGATATTTATTTGATATATCGTATAACAGGTATTAACAGTCGTGAGGTTTTTAAATTGTATATGATATTTTCAATTTACAAGAAAATCGAGTTCTATAATAGTTTATGTGGCATGTTATCGTCATTTTAATAAATAGTAAAAGAAATAAAAATAGCAGTACACCGTTGTATACACTATGTGAAAAATTTTGTAAGTTAGATTTAGCCTAACCTCAAATTCAGTGACGTGATTAAACGCTATGTCTGACTTCCGTAGGTCAAAATGGAACTTGATAATTCCCGTTTCCTTCCGTATGTCAAACACGTACCTATTGCATTTGTCTTACTGGCTACACGTGTAAATTTGATAAACATTAAGTTGTGATTAAAAATAAAATAATGCAGTAGCGATACAACCTTTTTAGGTCTGGGCCTCAGATTTCTGTATCTGTTTCATGATCATTTGTCAATCTAATAGGCAAGTAGGTGATCAACCTCCTGTAGCTGACAAACGTCGTCGACTTTTTGTGTCGACAAGTCGGTTTCCTCACGATGTTTTCCTTCACCGTTCGAGCGAATGTTAAGGCTAAGTTCAGATGACCGCGCGTAGCCGCGCGTCGCCACGCGGTTGGAGCATTCACATGACGGTATATGTACGCGCGCCAGTGTGGCTTCAACATTGATTGACAATGGACGTGTAGGAGGCAATTTGCTTATGGATTTTATATAGAAGACTGAGACGTCGCAGAAGAAGACATAGACGATGCTGGGTGCATCCAATTTTAAGTGACCGACTTTCTTCCAGCCTGTTTGTCACTTTGTATCCCGACTTGAGGTTACACGAAGATAAATTTTTTAACTATTTCCGGATGTCAGTTGCATCCTTTGATTTTTTATACGATTCTATTGAAAATGATTTAAAATCCAGTGAAGATGCTATAAGATATTGCATATCACCAAATACTTAATGCCATATCTTCGGTACTCATTTTTCATCGATCTATGTGTCTTTCCGTCTCAAGCCGTGCGGATCAACTGAACAGGTCGATACAGGTTTGCAAAACTTGTGCCGCGCGTTGGCGTGCGGTACCGCGCGGTAATGTAGACGATAATTACCGTTTATATTGATCTTGTACCGCGCGGCCATATGAACTAAGCCTAAATGCGCACATAGAAAGAAAGTCCATTGGTGCACAGCCGGGAATCGAACCTACGTCCTTAGGATGTTATAGTATATATATATTATAATATGTCATCTGATGTTTAGTGATATCGCCGCCCATGGACATTGCCATAAGGCTAGCAAGTACGTTGCCGGCCGCAAGGATGTGAGTCGTACGCTGAAGCCTCTAGACCTAACACTTCTGTAAGTTGTGATTAACACTATAGAAAATCTAAGAAAAAACTGGCATTGGTGAATGTATCGTTAAACCAACCGCGCCTTTTTATAACTGTCGAATTATGAGTTTTCGTGAAAGATGTGTTAAATGATTTTTTCAATGACTGCACTCAAATAATGATTTGTGTAAGTGCTGAAATATCGATTTAGACTACAACTTACGAGCATTATGCCCACGCAATGAACAAAATACGGCCCATATAAAAAGTTTATCTTAAAACATGACGTAGATGCTTCACTCGATCAAAATAATACTTGTAAATTGCCTTATTGAAATACAAGATTTCTTTTCAAAACGTTTCATATTCAGTAATACGTTGCGCTTGTAAATTTGAATAAGACGAAAAAAAGGGATTAAATCGGTATTACGGTATTTTTTGTTACTATTCAGTTTTTTATTGATAACTTTTTAACAGCTGTGGTAATTTTATTCACTTATTGTGAATAATTAACTCGACAATTAGAAGCTAACCTAAAAATGAACTGCTGTTTCTACGATGATTAAATTTTATTTATCTTTGTCTTAACACGAAATCTCCTTAAATCAAAGTTCTCTGGTCAAATTTTGTTTACATTTGGTAAAACAAATGTATACTTTAGTTAAAACTATTATCAATATTATATTATGATTTAGGGGAATAGTTTTAATGAGATATAGAGAACACTACAGATAAATTATATATTTTCTAGGAAAAATAAAGTAATTTATTGTTTTAGTGACAATTTAGTAATCAGTGTTATTTACCATTAACAAAATAATTTCAAGTGAATCATTATACAATGTTTGTCCGAAGTAATGATTAGAAAAGTTTGGATTACCATAAAATAACAAACAGTTACACGTTGTGGCATTGTTGGAGGTTTTACATTTAAATAGACTTATTCCGTTCACGAGGTTAGGGCTTTATCAAATGAGTAATCTCAGTTCAACTATATTCTATCACACTCTTGTTAGCTTTATAAAATCAATTAAGAACAATATTATAATTCGGGTTATTGTAAATGTTTAAGCATGTTCTAGGTTTATAACAAGTCAGTAGATTTAGACTCTAGATTGAGTAAGCAACCCAACAACTGAGCTATGGCGGTAAAAAATCTAAATTAGACGAAGAAAGTTGTAATTATTAATTTATACTTAACAATGATTCGGAAATTAAAGTACCTACAATATAAAAATAAATTAAATTAATCTATAACTATAATATTGCAAAATTCCCAGGGCTTTTATATAAAAGAATAAAAAATACTTTTATTTCATTGATTTGATTTGTTGTCGGTTGTACTTACAACGCGATAAAGTATAGACTTTATTTAAGTCTAAAGTCTAAAATCTATTAATTGCTTGTGTGTCGTATTGTGCCATATTGTTGTATAAATATATATAGCTTTGTTTATCTTGACAATCAATTTTCTCTTGAGTAAAACCTCCAGTACTTTACAATCCAAGAGATGTCAAAAATATTTGTCATATGTCATACCAAGATAGAATGATAACAGCTACGCTAGATTCAATGAGAAGGAGGATGCTGGGAGTCACTGGTGCTGGTACATATTTCAATCCTAATAATCAATCCTATAATTAGAAGTATAAATTTTTTCAAACTATGAATGTATAAATAATTAACAATACAAGAGACGTATATCAATGACTATAATAGATATTGTCTGCGCTTGTACGCGCCAAAGAATTTGCAGTGAGTAACTACAATCTCGATATAAAATGTAGATAGGCTTTTCTAAGGCTCTAGAGAAATCGCTTTAAATCGACGGCACATTCCCAAGTTTAATTAAAATGCCATTCATCCTTTACAAATCGCAAATTATGACCGGCGTGTCGATGAAAGACTCTCTTATTAGGCTTACACTTTTTGTTTTATTAACTTTGGTAATATAATGATACTTAATCATCTCTTTAGTTTTGATGAAGTTCTGATAAAGGTTTTAGGATAAAAAATTTTACACATTAAAATCATAAATGACGTCATTGTAAACCGCATTATTCAGGTGATTTTTAAACAGAAAATAAACAGTTTTTGCAATGTAAAACGTAATGTTACGTAGTGTGTTGTATCTTATTATTATCAAAGACATCTAACTTTTAAGATAGCGTAAGTCAAAAATTTATAGAAGCAAATGCTTGATAATAGCTTTTCCAGTTTCAGAGGAAACACATCGAACTTGCAACTTGATAATGCCTATATGTATTATCAAAACATGTATTTCAAAGCAATTTAAACAAAGGTTGTAAAATACTGCAGTGTGAAAGGACGCGAAAGTTTTAGAAAGAAAGTGAAAGAATAGGTATGTTACGCAGTCTTATCATATATGTTTTATGTTTCTGACTATGAAATATCTTTAACGTTTAACTGTATAACAATTGCATGAACCAATCTCCACGGCTTCCGTAGAAGTCAGTGAAAAAAAAAAAGAGTTCCATTGTTAATAAGGCAGATTTTAAAACAGTAATTTCAATAGAAAAAATATATATTTATGAATATTCTTTTGTCTACGGTAACACCATTTTCAATGGTTTGAGAAACAAAAGAGGTTTTAATGAGTGTTCCTGCTCTTTCTATGAATAATTAATATTATACTTATTTGATACGTCTCGTGCGTATGTACGTACATAACTACTATAGAAAGGAACCCTATGCGCAAAATATAATATTTAATAATAACACTTATTATAATTATATGCATCACAATAACACAAAACACGAGAGAAAAAAGATGTTCTTCTTAAAATTCTAAATATTAAAATTTCACAATTATTTGTTTAATTGTGAAACTTTTGAAATTAAGTGACGCTAAATTTCTTGTCCATTATATTCATGTTCATAAGAAGTCTAATTACATTGTTTGAGATTTATTTGTCACTTAAATACAGCATAAATACAATTTAATTAGACTGCTGATATTAATTGTTTTTAACATATACGCGTAAAGTAATTTAAAATAATATTATATTTAGGTAATATTATATAGATAGTATTTAATTACGCTAAAACTAACAATTATTATTACTCATATTATACTAATGGAGAGTTAGTACTTATTTTAATTAAATAACTTATGTCAATACGATCTTCGGAGAAATAAGGAAAACGGCTTATCTTAAAATGTCATACATGTCATACAAAATTTGACCATACTTGGTGTAGAAATGACGTAAAATGTTGTATAGTTTTGAAGAATTATAAGATTGTTCTATACCATCAGTCCCGTAAAGATTAATACATGTTTATGTAGTATATCTAGACTATCATCCGAGCCGTGTATAAAAGACAATTTCTTAAATTAATAAGTAATCCTCCTTCCTTACTATCTATTATCTAAAATTATAAAGAGGAAAGATTTTTAACCATTATAAATGCGCCATTTGAATCCGTAAACATAGGCTATATTTATTAGAATATATAAAAACGTCTAGCTTTGCGAAAACGTGACAGCATGTAGTAAAATAAATTCAAGAATATTTATTATGCTTTAAGCATTTTTATTCTCATGCAAAATCTTTGATCCAATCCCTCAATGATGTAATATTTTTTCTATTGGCGATAATAAACGTTTTGTACTAGAACTAACCTTTTCGATTTTCTATGTAATTTCCGTTCGTTATTACTATATACATGTAAGACCCCGCGATATACATGTAAGACCCAGAGGTAGCTAGCATAGGCATGAGATCTGAGGACTATGGGGGAGTTCGTGGGAATAAGTTCGCCTAGGATCGCGGTCACGTGGCTACACGTTTCATCGACATTATTTAAGTTAATGATCATTTATTGTTTCGCAATCAATAAGCGAAGAGCTTGAATGTATATGTTATATGGATTATCTATATATAGCTTTGATTTACAGCTCCGTATGATAAGGTTATAAATATTGTTGAGGGGCATTGCCTTAAAGATACTTCAATGCAATTGATACCATAAGTGCGTGTATGAACAAAAAGTTTTAAGATTGGAATGCGATATGAAACTATAGAAATGGAGGTAAAAAGTATGCGATTAACCGCGCCTTTCTTAACCACTATTTGCAAGATTATTCAATGTAGGATTTAGTTATTTTACATATATATTAGTAATAAATAGTTTTATTTAACTGTATTTGTAATTATAATTTTATTTAAATATTTTAGTTAATTTTATTTTTTGCGCAGCTCCTTTATTATTATTATTATCCTTTAATTATTTTATTATCTTTTATGACATTTATAAAGAGTACTCTGACTTTTCAATTTGCGCTTGTGTCCCACATTTCAAATTGAGTTTTTCCTTTAAACCCAAGGTTTAATCGATAACTATTCTGGTTAAAACCATATTTGTTTTCTTATTTCTTTCTAAATATTTATTTAAATTTTTGAATAGATATTATGTTTTATAAGAACAAACAACTCCAGATAATTCCAGAACTTTGAAACACTAAATTATAATAAACAGCTAAAAGCGATAAGAACTGACGGTGTGCGTAAGATAATGTAAGATGATATATTTTGTCGTTGTCTTCATTATTCAAATATGTTTAATAGACTTACCCTTCTTTTTTTACTCGGCTTTTCCGAAACATAACTTTTCCTTTTGATATTCATTTTTCCGTTTATTGTTCACACATCACACACACAAACGTTTCTATGTGAAAAAGAAATCACACACACAACACTTGCTCACACAAATCCGTATGAAACTTGGAAGCATATTAATTTACGTGCTGAAAGTCCGTACGTCGCGTGTACGTTTACGTCTAGATACGGTTGGAAACACGATTTGAGTGGTATCGTCCTGAGCGCTTCGCGGGAAACGCGCGCCCCGCTCCCCGCACACACTTCCAAATAGATCGTATTGTTTACCCTCTCCTAATTAATCCTGTTATGATAAGCTTTTAGGGATAATATATGCTTCTTTTTATTACAACTATCTCTTCCGCTGTTTTAAAAACTGATTTATGTTTAAGAAATATTTGCATTCTTTAGTTTTGCTATTATGATTTTTTAAGGATTATGATTTATATAATATATTGCAAATTTATATATTTTTTATATGACGATCTGACCGGAAGCCTGGTGTAAAGTGATATTCACATTGTCAGGCTAGCAAGTGTGTTGCCGGCCTTTTAATATATTTAACGTAACCGTGCATTGCATTACAGTTTGCTCCCCGGTTATATAAAAAATATATACATTTCGTTAAAAAATCATACAAGCAAAACTAAATAATGCAAATCTTTCTTAAACATAAATTAGTGCTTAAAACAGCGGAAGAGATAGCTGTAATAAAAAGAATATGTATAAAAGACGTCTAGAAACATATTGTGTGGTTTAAAATCTAAAGACAATACTACTAATTATTGTCCGCAACAGAATGTAACATTACAGAAAATTTCGACATAAAATCAAATATTGAAACGCGAGACGCATGTTAATGTGGATGTAACATGAGCATCACTTATCACATAATTTGCTTATTGCCTAGTTCTTAACGCGAAATAACAAAGTTTACATATAAATGGAGGTTTCGTCGGATAATTTTCACTTTACGTTGCCATCGTTAAAAGCTAATGACAACGAGTTTGTAATAAATGTCTTGTTGCATTGACGCCGCATACAAATCGTACGTTTCTACGTTTTAATGTGCAAAGTTACGCACTTTGCGGCATAATTTTATCGCCTATAACATTAACAATTACCTTGTTTATGTGATGGGCAAGGATTTCGTTAATCTCGATTGAACCGTCATATTAACAATAATCTTGCAAATAGTGGTTAAGCTTGGCGCTACAAGTACGTATGTTCGAAATAGTACTAGTTTATTATGGAAAAATCGTGTTTTAGACTCACGAACTGTAGTAGGCACAGAGGGCTGCCTTGCGATTCTGTAACTCACTTTTTGAACTCACACAGCGGTTTTCACAGCGGGGTCGCGCTCAAATCAGTCGTAGAGCAGTCATTTTAGGATTTGGCATTCTGATAACGAGGGAGCTTGTAGTTTACCGCTGTGAAAGTTCGAAAAGTGAGTTACAGAATCGCACGGCAGATCACATTATAAAAACGGCCAGTAAAAATTTGAGGCAAAAATATCTCATAGCGCTAGAAGTCACACTATTAAGAATATAAAATATAAAGCAAGATATCTTTTATGTTTTCAAGCAACGATTTTCGATAAACGACATGCTTATTGATGGGTGTTTTTCCTAAATTCTTGCTTTATTTTTTATCTTTAAGTTATAAATGTAAAATAAGAACAGCTAAGCGCGCATCTTTCAGCCTTGATATGGTGTAGAATCCCAGCTGTGGATCAGTGGACTTAAAATACCGTGAAGGAAACATTGTGGTGAAATTGGGATTTCTTCAACGTCTGGAATGTATAGAAATACGAGTATGACCTATACAAATACAATCAAGATGCTGAAAAATAATTGAAACTTCTTATTTTTTTCATAAATTTATAATTTTAAATAAGACCTACTATGCCCTTATACCTTTAAACATCAGTTCCTAACAAATAACAATAGAGAATATGATGAATGCAAGTGCAATTTACTATAATGACTTGGTATTCATTGATTGATTACCATGATGATTGTCTAGAAGAATATTATATGAAAAATCAACTTTAATTGCAAGCTATTGTACGTTCAACCATAGACAAAATATAATGAACGAAATTCGGCAGCGTCAGTCGAAATAATTAGTATATTGTTCTTAAAAAAATATTTATGATTAATCTCTCATATTCATCGATATGTCAAACAATTAACAATAGGGTTATTTTTAGTTGGCTATTTCTGAATTCTGTAATAAATTTACATAAAATAAGTGTAGTGGGTGTTAGGTTTCAGTTGAATAGAAAATATGAGTTGTCTATTCGAATTTTTATATTTTTATTTTTGGATTACCCCAGCAGAAATAATGTTTTACACGTAAGCAATTTAATAAATATGAAATGGTAAATGTTATAATTCGTTATAAGCATTTACGGCCTTCTCATAAAGTGATACCATGTTTGTTTTCATGAGTAGGAAAAAATGATAACCGTACGGCTCTTTTTGAAGTCCACTTACAGAATACTTACACTAAATAATAAAGTTTGTTCTTTCTTTCTTTTCTTCATTTCCAGTCGGAAGGCCGTTTAAAAAAGATCGTATAATATAAATCTTGATATTTTCTCTGTGAAACTGTTCTGTATGTATCTTAAATCAAATATGTTACCCTAACTTTATCTTTTATTTCTATTTTTTGTTTCCATTAAAGTTATGTGAAGTGAGTTCTGTACATAAAAAAATATCAGTGGCGGTACAACCTTTTTAGGTCCGAGCCTTAGATTCCTGTATCTGTTTCATCATCATTTGCCAATCTACTAGGCAAGTAGGTGATCAAGCGCCTGTGCCTGACACACGCTGTCGGCTTTTTGGGTCTAAGCCACCCGATTCCCTAACGATATTTTCCTTCACCGTTTCAGCGAATGTTAAATGCGCACATAGAAAGAAAGTCCATTGGTGCACAGCCGGGGTTAGAACCTACGACCTCAGGGATGAGATTCGTACGCTGAAGCCACTAGACTGCTCTGTTTATACATAGAGATATGTATATATGCTTGGTGCCATTTACTAAATCCTAAGTATTAGGCTACCTATAATTATTTCTATAAGCCTCTGGCAATTATTAATAGTTAACTAAAGATATAAAGAGGAGTAATGTAGAGTATTTGTGTCAGGCTTACCGAGAACTCACGACTGCAGTAAAGCCAACGGGTTCTATAAAATTTGTCGTGCAATGATAATTTGCTAAATATTTATTAATTCGTACTTTAATAGCCAATAAAAATACATAACTTTGATTTATGAATGTGGCAACTGGCACAGGTGAGTAAGTGGTTTTATTATCGTACGTTTTAGCTTATAATGTATTAAATTTATACCAGTAGTAGTAGAATCTGGTACCCTGTGAATTGTGACACAAGTCCGTGTAAGACTATTAAACGATAGACAAAACGTGCGTGCGTTTCATTTTGATTGGACAAACGTTCGTAATGTCTTGACGCATCATATCGCGTGACAACGCGTATTGGATAAGAGATGTTGTTGATTATCACAATAAAATGGAACGGACCATCGAATGTCTATCATTTTCTTACTGTCCCGTGTCTGCCATCTCGGATTCAGATTTTGTCTATTGTTTATATGTCCACAAATTTCCATAGAGCAGACCTGCAGCTGAGTTTCATCATCGAACGTCGACGCAGCTGGCAGCTAACCAGCTATATTTCCAGCCTATTGAAATATTTCCGAATCAATTGTCCTTTAGAAAACGAGCGTACCAATTCTTAAAAAGCCGGCAACTCACTTGCCAGCTTTCAGGCAGCGTAAGTGTCCATGGACCTCACTTAACATCAGGCGAGCCTACTTTTTCCCACTTTTATTTATTACCCACAGTCAAGCGTTCCGGGGTACCGTGGATTGATGATGCAAATTTTAATTATACCTGTATATCATTTTTTTCACGTAACTGTCAACAGTTTGACTTTTCTCAAGCGCTTATTTAAATAATACGGTGTCTAATAAAAATGCTACGCGTAACACTGTGCGTTTTAACATTTGCTTTGGACAATTACTCAAAGTGATTTATGGGATGTCTTCGTATAGTGTGCACCAAGAAATGAGGTTAAACGTGCATAGGTACAGGTATTATCAGCGCCATTCGTAGTAATACAATTTAAGTGTTCTTTCTTTTGTTTGCATATAGTACTTGGATACCAGATTATTTAAGTTTTTAACAGTTTGCTATTAACCTATATCTTGACATTGTATATGTCCGTTCAAGATATAGATCACGAAACGTCGGATAAAATCACTATTTAAATGGTGAATACATTTTTTACATACGATTTTTTATCTTCGCATTGGTATATAGAGACAGTTTCGCACCTTAGTGTTTGTTATGTTTGCGTTCCTGCCTCGTACCCTGCTCTACGTTTTGAGATAATAATGTTTATATGAAGCTATGAAACTATGAAATTATGAAACTTTGAAACTATGCATAGTATTAAAATCATATATAATACGTCTATATGGCGTCTAAGTGTATGTGTCTGCAGTGTCTGCCGCTACTAAAACAAAACATAAAAAGGTAAATAAACCAGTGGCGCTACAACCTTTTTAGGTCTGGGCTTCAGATATCTGTATCTGTTTCATGATCCTTTGTTAATCTAATAGGCAAGTAGGTGATCAGCCTCCTGTGCCTGACACACACCGTCGACTTTTTGGATCTAAGCAAGTCGGTTTTCTCACGATGTTTTTCTTCACCGTTCGAGCAAATGTTAAATGCGCACATCGAAAGAAAGTCCATTGGTGCACAGCCTCGGATCGAACCTACGACCTCAGGGATGAGAGACGCACGCTGAAGCAGTGGCCAACACTGCTAAAAAAACATTTATTTCGGAATACGTCCAACGCTTAAGCCCTTACAAATCAATCAAATTGTAACCTTAGCACAAAAAAATAGTTACATCTTATTGTTAAAACATATTTGAATATTTATTTAAAAAAATTGTATGAACATTTTTAAAATCACTCCGCGAGCGTATTTTATGCAAAAAACAGAAACTAAAACAAATGCATGGTTGTGCTGCTAATAATTCACGTTATTATCTAATACCTATTCGTAAGTATTGGATAACACGAGTACTTAACAGATAATAGTATCAACTCTCACAGAGTACACAAAAGAACCTTCAGAACTTAAGTTATTTTATAACAATTCCACACAGTCAGCTTTCAAGTAATTAATAAACAAATGTCGTCGCTTAAGCCATTACTAACATACTAATTAGCAAGTGTAGATAAAATTTTACTTTTGATGCTGTTTATCTTCATTTACAGTATCAAATAAAAATTGTATTAATCCTGGTATTAATAAATTAATTTGTTACAGTTGTCATTTAAAAACAATTCGTCGGAAAACGTTATACCCAAATTTTGTTGGCGCGTTTTTTCCTATAAACTTAGTTTATAGGTTACATTCACATGCGATCATACTTTATGTATGAATACAACGCTATATGATTTTTGTTTTGACTTTTTATAGGAAATAACAACGGCCATACGTGTATAATACGTACAAATATATTTTTGTAATTTTTTAAAAATGTTTTGTTTATTATTTTCAGTATAAAACAAAACTATATACTGCGTATATCAAGATGTTAATAGCATAGCGTCATAATTACGTTATTTTGTTTAGACTTATCTTGTAAAACTTATTAAAAATACAGATTAACAACGTGTACGATGTAGGCTGTTAAGTTATTTTTTTCGATATTTCAATTAATACCGTTCATGTAAATAAAATTTCAGTTCGTTCCGAAAAACGTCAAATTCTTATAAATAGATAAACTGCATCTATTTTTGACATAAAGAGTTCTTGGGCCCAAAAGGAACAACCTCCTCCAATTAGGAATTGGTTACGATTATCATTTCACTATACGCAGAAAGGCAAATAGGAATAAGTTTTACACATTGTTAAATAGATATAGTTGTTTACACTATTAATAAATGTGGGCTTATTTTCGTATTTACCTAATTTGTCTCTAATTATAATTGATTCGCTTTTGTTTAAGGTTTATGTACAATAGCCAGAGTTAGTCATTATCTAATAATAATGATATTTTTATAACATACTATGAACACGAACTAGACACGAAGAGATCGCTCGAAAGCGATAAGGCCGCCAGTTGCCCTCCTTTTCATTTAATTATGGCAATTGTATTATGTTTCTACAAAAAAGTGTATGTAAGTCATATGATATTTCATATAATGTTTATTTATTTATTACCTACCTCTGTGGCGTAGTTAACACAGTCCTGGGTTGTATTCCAGGCGAAACAATATTTGTTTTCCATCATCGACTTTAAAATGATCAATGGAGACGTAAATTGTAAACCCTTTGAGACTTCAAACATATATTCACCTAACAAAACGTAACCAGAAAATATCAGAATATAATTGTCACAGATCTTTGCGCAACATAATATACCATTCGTAAAAGGCGTAAGATATCTTAATCAATTCAATTATTTAACCTAATCGCCTAAACTTCAAAGCAAGCCGCTTCTATAAAATCTAGAACGATATCACGAAATAGGTTTTCTATCTTGGGAATGCTTTAAGTAAATATAAGCTTTCCTCACGATTTCTTACACTTGTAATGTAATCCGAAGGGCCAAGTGCGTGACTGTTTTCAAATTAATCAAATCACGCTAATTGATTGAAACACGATTTCTTGTATTCACTGATTGCAATGCAAAATACTAAAAGTAGTTCTGCCTCTCGGAAAGAATTATTATCTGTGTTAGTTGTAGGCAATCAATATTCGTTGTCATTTTACTAATCGATACACGTACCGGCAATTCAACGATATAACGCTCTATGGCCTGGGATTATTTATTAATTGCGATTTATATGAATTATAATTATGAAATTTATTTATACAATCATGCAGGGTTTATATAATAATAAATTATTAAACAAATTTGACTTAAAAGCGATATTTTTGTATTATTAAATCGTTATTAATCTTATCCTAAGCTGTACATAATTAATTTAAAAAAATCTATAACTAAAAAGTTTCGTTCCCGTGACAGTACTTATTACACAATGTTGAGTGTATCAACAAATACTTAAAACAGAAATAGTAGTTGATAGAGGACGTACTTCGCTGTACCATACGAACAATAAAACCTTCCTTTAATTCTAGGAACATACTCCTTATATAATTTGTGATTTCCTGGCCAATCAAATAATTTAAAACGCCCGAACTCTGTCATTACTCAATACATTTTGTTTGATTAGACGTAAATAAGAATTTATTCGTATTTTAATCCGAATTTGCCAACTTCGCGTTGCGAATTTAACAGATAATATTCATCAATCACATAGATAAAACTATCGGCTAATTACTTGGCCCAAGCCAAATAAAACTGACTAAAGTGTAAAGTGTTTCTTCTAATTTGTGCTTGTTTTGATCACACAAATTATATTATACTAGCTAATAAGCCGAGTTGAAAATTCACTTGACATTACTTCAGAATCTTGGAAAATATTAGTTTATAATAGGGTAAAAAAAGGCAGGGTTATTCATCCAAGCGGCAATATCCAAGTCTGACATTGTGCGTTTGAACTACGGCTGTGCACCAATCGATTTTTCTTTGTGCAATTAGCAAGAGGTAGTGTCAAGGATACGGAACGAAATGCTTAGTTGGTTTGGCCATGGATGAATGAGAAGAACAAGTAGGATACCGACGAGCATGCATGGTCAATGTCAAGTAAGTGGATAAAACCGGAGAGTTATGTAAGGATCGTAAAGATACCGGCAAACATCTTGAACAAATATCCTTGCCTGCGCAGAAGCGATTTTTAGGTAGGTATCACTGGGAAGGGGGCGACGGGCGGTGGTGCGCGGCGGCGGGAGAGTGACGTGTCGATCGCGTGATTGGTAAATCAGTTGACGTGTATGTGTTCGATGCGCAAACTTACCCCCACTCCCTTGTTTAATGCTCAAGAAGTTTGCCGGTATCTGTAGCAAGTGGAGGTACGTTGTCTCTGTCTACCCATCTCTCTCCGGGAAAAAGGCGTGAATATCTAAACAAAATAGCAGTACGGTGAAGGAAAACTTCGTAATGAAACCTTTGCTATAAGTATAACTTTAGTTGCCTGAAAGAAATCGCTTGTCAGCGATAAGGCCGCCCGTTGCCTAATAACTTATGTGTACTTTTTATATGTATGTTTTTATATAAGGTAACGAAGTGTAAATAAATCAACTAAGTCAAATGCAATTATTTTTTGACCAGAAACCACGTGCTCAGTCACAACTGTGAATCTTTCTCTTAGACATCGTCGACGTTATCAGACGCAGAAATATTTGCCTTTAGATAAAATTATCAACGAAATGAATGTTATGTTTTATGTATGATTTATTATTCGTGTTTGTTAATTAGTTTTACATACCAATTTTAAAAATTGTAAGTTTTTGACATACAAAGGATATGTTATGACATTATAAATAATGTAATTGTATTAATTTATATGTGTATATTGCTTTCCAAGGACCTCTTATTGAGTATAGGGAGGAGGCCTAGACTCAATAAGAGGTCCTTGGAAAAACAAAATATATATATATATATGTATTTTATGTGTGTGTGTATATTTTGTAAATTTTTCAAGGAATAAATGAGGCTTGATTATTATTATTATTATTAATTATTATTGCTGATTTTGTAAGCCTTTGTACTACTTAGGTTACGTTACTTGTAGATCTTTTTATACCACCACAAGTATATTATTAAAAATACGTTTTAGACACTATTTGGTCTCCAAACATGTTTTATCATTGTAACTGGCACAGTATAGTTAGCACTTTAATCCTTTTGTTGCTGGGAAAGTGGCATTCGAAGACGAATCGTAAAAGACCACAGTTTACATTATGCAAAGCATGTGAATAGACAAGAGTGTATGTAGGTCGTTCCCGTCACGCACGCTACGCTACGGCTCTATGGTCAATACTCAGTATTGTTCTCTATGCTTTGTGGTTTGTACATAGTTAAAACATCACTTACGCTGAGGAGATATTCACGAAACTACGAATAAAATGTTTGATTTCTCATAAGTAGGAGCAGATATTTTTTGTCCTTATCTATAAATTAAGGATGGAAACCGCAACATAGGTGCGCGTTGCTTTTAAAATGTGTAATCAGTACCAAATTTTACGAATATTATATACATTTTTTTAATCATTGTACACTTTATACAGTGAAAAATGGAAATCATACAACCGCCTATTTTTTTTAAAGCAAATTAATATAACATTTAAACTAAAAGAAAAATGTTAGATACTCTTGTTGTACTGAAAATATTATTATCTAAAAGAGTTTTTTAAAAAGATTTGTGTATTAGTCTGTACAACCACAATAGATTTCTCACAAATGATTGATCTTACGAATAATGAATCACATGTTAAGATCCAAACCACGTATGTTATAAACAGCGTCTTCATTAGGAGAAATTATTATTATGATGTATTGAATGAAGCCGTTACAGAATTATCTTTAATTCTTATGAACACGATGGCAATTTTTTTGAAAAGTCACTTCACTGATACATCATTATCTATCCTATCTTAAGACTAATAAGTAAGTAACCTAATATTAGCTTCTAGATTTTTATCAATAATATTATTATTTAATTTAGAATTTAGTTTATTTTTTGTTAGTATTTCTAGTGTTTTAATTTTATTTTTTGATAATTTTTTATGCACTTTTTATACTTGAACCTCAGTTGGTGTGCATTTATTTTTCCATAATAGGGTTGCCTGGAAGAATTCCCCTGTTAGCGATAAGCCTAATAGCTTATGTACTTTGTTTATTATATGTATTTTTTTAGTTAACATAAGAAAGAGTCCACTCTTACATGTCTCTATTATGGGGAATTCTTTTGTTATTTTTTTCCACCTATCACTGTTCAGCACTCAACACTAAGGTGTTTTCCTTTTCAACCTTCTCACTAGGCCCAAGTCAAGAAGTGAAGTCTGTATTAAGTAATACAAATTACATCGCAAGTATTGGCGTAAATATTGATATAATGACATTTATTTAAAATATAAGTTTAGGTGGAAACGTGAAGTGTTTTTAATTATTTTAATGCTTAATCTAGTATATGCTGATATGAAAACAAACGCGAGGGCCGTTCAAGAGTCATTAAATATTTTAAGTTTATTAGGAGGATCAAGCTGATAAAAACCTACACACGATGTTGAGTTTTGGCTCGTAAGTATTCGCACAAGCGTAATAGTAAAAGTATTCAAACAATTACGCATAGAAAACATCAATCTGTGCGCAGCCAGGATTCGTAGTCACTTATATGATGATAATGAACAAAATACTTTAAAAATTAATAGTTAGATAATTAATTGAAAACTGCCGTAACTTATCTGATAGGTTTTTCGTGGTGGTGTTTAAAATATAAATCAGATTGACCAATTGACTAGTGTGCATTAATAGAAATATTATTGTTTGCATATTTAAAATGAGAAAGAACTGTTTGTAGTCTATGAGATAAAAAGCTTTATTTTACTCAGTAATTTATTAATTAAAAACATATAAGAACAGTCGCGCTTTGTGTCAGAAAGGTCAAATGTTCAAAAGACGTTACAAGGTTGTTTGTTTCTATCAAAATATAAAACCTCTGTCAAAATCTAACTGGATTCTAATGTAGGACTGCTGAAATTAAAACAAATCATTTTTAAAACAAACCGATACCAATCGATATATTTATTTTAAGACATATTTATTCGTGGCATATATTATTTCGACGTGAGTGAATCGAGGAAGCTTCTACCTTAATATTAATAAGAGTTTTGTTTAGAAAAAACTGTACTGTATAGAAAAATAAAAAATATTTTTTAAATCTAAACGCCAATCAATAGCTTTACAGACTTAACTATACAAAGATAATGCCTGTAGGGTGTGGGTGAGATTGTGTGTGTGTAACTGAAAGCCTGTGTTAAAATCGACTTGATTTAGTGATAGTATTTAAAGGATATCATTTTGAAAGATTTGCGAGGGGAATTGAATGTGTCTAGTATTGAAAGAATTGTATGGTGCAGGTAGCCGATTAAATAATGAGTTTTTAGTGTAGTAATAAAATGTAGGAGGAACTGCGAGCAGTGGGGTCTAGTCCTCGTCGGAGGAGTACTCACGTAATCCACGTATATCGGATGTGTTAAAATCGGCTTGATTCAGTGACATTAAGTTAATATATATAAGTAAAATCTTCTATACGCTTTTTTACTATTATATCTGTTCACTTTAGCTCAGGATCGATTCATGATCCTGAGTAGAGTGAACACAATTTTTATGGGTTACTTTGTAGAAATTTGCGGCTTCTTCTTGCCGTCTTCAATATTATTATTATTACAGTAGGTGTCAATAGAGTAGCTGCTATCTCTCCAACGTCTCCAACGTAACTAAAACGTTGTAGTAGAAGCCAGGTATAAAATCTATCGAATAAAAAGTTCAACGTTTAATCTTCAACTTGTACTAACAATAACACTTAGGGTGAGATCTATAGTGCGCACTTGGACTTTGCTCTGACTTAACTATCGAGTTAAGACACAGTCGGTATTTATAGAGCAAACTGCGAATCTCGCCGAGTGTTGGCTTAGCTTAATCCCAAGTCCACGAAATCGACGACTTACCAAAAACTTTGACTATAAGCCTAACAAAAATAATGGCCTAAAATTTGCTTTACCATCATATCTTTTACTGGACTTTTTATTTTTGTCGGTTTTTAATGAACGGTGTTGCCATTTTGTATCGGAGTTCCATAGACTTTGGGAAAAATAGAATTTGAATTCAAAGAAATTATAAATGATCTTGATAAATACCTATGAAATGCATGAAATAAAATAATTACACATTATTATGGTATTTATTGTTGTTTATTTATATTATTTATGTAATTGTTCAAACCCCATTTTTGAGAAATCTTAAAAATAACTGGTGTGATATCGTATCTGTCATCTGGCAGCACTGGCATATGTTGACAACAAAATTCAAACTACATAATATAAGCAAACCAACTTCGTCTCTCGCTAATCGCTTCACATCCGTTGACCGTTATTTTCGATTACCTGAATCTTCTACCTTTTATTACCTGACGACCTTGCTTGCTCAACGGATTTTGTACCTGCTTAAACGACTGACCACGGCTATTCTCACTCGGACCGGACTCGCTCACAAAAAATGGATAAAAAAAAACAGAAGCCTTACTCGGAATATGAGAGGCAACTGCTTGTACAGTTGGTTCAGTCAAACTTCAAAGATTGGCATTCTAGAGAACAGGAAGACGGACGCCGTTTCCCAAAAAAAGAAACACGAGGCTTGGGAAGAATTAGCAATAGAATTTAATAACTCTAACGTGTCACATACTGTAAGTAATCCACCAACATACACTATCTATAAATATCAATATGCTGTACGATAATTACAAAGATAGATATATAACTAGAGTATAGTTAGGTACAAGGATAGAATGAGCCAAAGCCAAAGCAATGCTAATGTAACCTTGGTGGTAAATTTTGGTTTGATAAAATTTTCATGTTTGTCATATGAACTTTTATATTTCAGTACAATTTTTTTTCGATTTTAGGCTGATTCTAAACAATTAAAAAAGATGTGGCAAAATATGAAGGCAAAAGCTAGGGATGCCAAAACCCTTGAAGCCCAAAGGAAGAGGACAGGAGGAGGACCAGCACCGCCTGAAATGGGGCCAATGGACACTCAAGTGATTGCAGTCATGCCACAAATAATGCCATCAATAGATGTGCCAATAGACTGTGACACATTAACTACAGTAGAAGGTAAGATCATTTCCCAAAGATATAATTCCTCATCATTTTCAACCAACTCACATCCACTGCTAAACATAGGCCTCTCCCAAAGTATGTGACAACACTCTGTTCTCACCCCTACCAGACTTCTGGACAGGTATATTAGTTGACCTGCATGTTATCTTATTCTAACCAATAAAAGACATACCTATATGATAACTTATTTGACTGTTTACTTTTATAGCTGGTACTGGTTATGACAACGACGGTGAAAGCTGGAGACCAAAGAGGGCAAGAGTGTCCAGTATAGAGGCCACACTTGAATCTGTAATTCAGCCGGGAACAAGCCAGGACTGGACTGATGAAGCTGGGTTAACGGAAACCAGTGTTGAGGTCACCACTAAAAGTGAACCCTCTCAGCTATCAGCTACACCATCAGCGATCAGAAAAAATAAAACTTCATTTGAGGATATTAAAAAAAAATTGCTGTGGCAAGAGTTAGACAACAACAAAAAAAAATTTGAGATAGAAGTGGAACACATGAAACTAAAAAATCAGTTAGAAATCGAATTTCTTCGACATAAATATAAATTAGAACTAGAAATTTTACAGTTTAAAAAAGAATCTGAAAATAAATGATTAAAATGAAACAATTTTTGTTTTAATTTTCTTTATTACCAAACCAACCTAGTTAAATTGTGCAATCACAGATTGCCGGAATGCTAGACCTGTAGTAGATCTTTCATTGTTTCTGTGTTGTTCGACTTCTGGTGTTTGATCAGTAAGATCACCATCGTCATAAACATCCCCTCTCTGTATACCTATATTATGTAATACAGCACAAGCTATAATTATGTTGCTGGTATTTGTCAATTTTGATCGTAGTCCTCTCTGCAAACATGGAAATTTCTTTTTCCACACTCCGAAAAACCTTTCAACAATATTCCTAGTTCTCAATTGAGAATAATTATAATTATTGTCAGCTCTTGTTTGTGGATTCAAAAGTGGTGTTAACATGAAGTTCAGTGCTGGATAGCCGCTGTCACCTACTAAAACTCCTTCTAGTTCACCATTTACCAGTCTTGCATACGCCTGGCTGTTTCTAAATATCCTGCTGTCGTGTGAACTTCCAGGCCACCTAGTCACTATATCAAATATTTCGAGATCAGGCCCTATTATAGCTTGCACATTTACAGAAAAATACCCTTTTCTATTCCTGTATGCTTCAGAGTGGGTGATACCTCTGGGTCTATTAATTTTAATGTGGGTACAGTCAATAGCTCCGATTATATTATTTAGGCCATGGTGCGTATTAGATTTTCCTAATTCTTCAAACTTCCTTTTGACTGTGGTCATATTTCTTGGAAAATTCACAAATCTAGGAAGTAATTTACTCAACTCTGCGGAAACTTTATTTACAATTAAGCACACTGAAGATTGGCTTATGCTGTTCAAATCACCACACACCATCTGTAATTTCAAGGAATAATTATTAGTTACATATATGTTATGCTTCTGAAAGTCAGAAGACAAATGTCTTCAACCAGTGTGTCCTGCCAATGATGATGCATGGTGAAGAAACATCACTGACACTGGTTAAGCGAGCAATGGGGAGAGCTATGCTTGGTATTTCTCTGAAGGATCAAATTAGAAATGAGGTGATCCGTCAGAAAACAAAGGATACCAATATAGCTGTCTGTAAGGTGAACTGGCAATAACAATTTGTCCGATAGTGACCTAGAACAAGCAAAAATAGCATGGGACGCATTCTGGCCCACTGGACTGACAATCTGAAAGTACTGTCTATATCAAATCGAAAAACAATACATATTTATGACCACAATATTACCTGAAAACATCCAGTTGCATAAAACCTTAATGCAATAAGTATTTGCAATTGCGGTAGAATTGGCAATCCTCTGTTATTAAAAGGTTGTAAGTTTGTAATTATCAGTGGCAGGATCACATTTAGTACCGTGTGTTTAAAAAAACGGTACCTTCTTTTAAATTCATTCTCACTGTACAGCTCGAAAGGATTTTGGTTGTATTCGTTCCGAACATATAGCTTAGGCATACGGGGATTCATATCGGCTGCAGTTCCTAACGTTTCAATGTTTTCTATTGAAGTTAGAACTCTCTCTATATTCTCCATTGTCACTTTCGATATTGAAAATTCGTATCAAAGCCAAAACACAAAACGTCACAGTCCTTCAGGAAAGCGTAGGTCTTAAGTAGGTATACGGGATCGGTACAGGTCCAAGTCACAAAGCCAGTCGTTGTTTTAATAAATATTTATATGCTCAAACAAACAGAAACAGAGAAGTGAAAAAGCGGTTGAAACTTTTGAATTGTTGATACAAGTTCTCTGTTGCTGTTGCCAAAACAATGCGATCCGTTCTACGTAACAAAATTATTGCCATCTTTAAATACATTTTCTAAAGGTTACTCGTAAATTTCTAGTTATTGCAATAATAAAATAAATAAATACATAAATAACAATAAATTGAAGATATATGTGTACCGTTTTAGATGTTTAAATATTTGTTATTGTTTACTTTTTTAAAGGATAATAAACAAAGTATTGCATGAAATGAAACATCAATTTGTATTTTGACATTTGCTGTCTTAGCTTGGGCTTAGCTTAATCTAACCGTTAAAATGTCTATAAATACGAAATCATAGTTTAACCTTAGTGTACACTAAGCAAAGTTTTTCGTAAGGTAAGTCTGAGCAAAGTCCAAGTGCGGACTATAGATCTCACCCTTAATTCTTCTAATCATGCGTCCATCCAATAAGGCTCGAAAGAAAGTGAATTGTATTTTGCAATATTTACAAGTTCGTAAGATGTTATTGTTGAGACGTTTTTGGTAGTATGACGCAAGTATGTACGTGGAGATAATTACTATCTATTCTTTAACGACATTAGGGCGATTATAAATCGATCGCACATGGCCACACACGAAGACTTTATAATGCTCTGTGGTATCACTTTAATAGTTATACTTATAATGTGCTTCGGTAGAATTCAAGCCGTTTCATATAAGAAATACGTATAGGTATATACGAATCTGAGAGCAATGATCTAAAATCAGACTAAAGGTCAACAAAAACTTAATAAACGCAGGAATATTACAACGTACAATAAGATTTTTATGAATTATGCAAGTTATGACGGGCATAAAGCGGGCCTAGACGGACAGCATGTTGCAGTCAAGACCGACTGCAATATGCGGTTTGCTCAGGAACTGCTCGAGCGGTCCGTGTATTGCGGATATGAATTTAGTATGGAAACTGCAGATCGCCGTGCGGCGACCGCATATTGCAGTCGGTCTTGACTGCAACAAGCTTAAGGCCCGCTTAAGAGTAACAAATGAGTTAAAAGTTTCGTTTATATTCACTTTATCTAGATGCTCAATGCCAAGTTCAAGTTTTAGCCGTTAATATGAACAAGCAAGCAACAATGGGCGGGCCATTTAGTATGATGCATAGATAAAATGGTCTTAGACAACTTTATGGAAAGGACCAAGGGAAGAAGAAGAGGGCCCTAGAACAAGGCGTTAGCAGGAAGAATGAAAATTTTATAAAAAGCTAGAGGAGGCCTTGAACGGGTTTTAAAAAATTTGAAATAAACGGGCTTTATTATTGTTATTATAAGTTGTACATATATATGTTGTGCAAGTATTAATTACGCAATAATTTCCGCGTATAGTTGTAACACGCGTTTAATAAAGCGTTAGTACAATACCAATATCGTGGTATCCTGCGTTGCTATAGACCATATAGGACACATTCCTCATAAGTATATGCCGCCATAGACACTACACTAACTATAGTAAATGATCTGAGAAACGATAATAAAATGAAATTTAATTTAATACAGCCTTGCGATTCTGTAACTCACTTTTCGAATTCTTACAGCGGTTTTCGCCGCGGCGGTCGGGCTCGAAAAGTGAATTACAGAATCGCAAGGCTGTTTTGAATTAAATTTCATTTGAATACAGTGTTTTGTAATATGCGCTTTTAAGTCTAAGTAATAGTGTGAACTCTTAGTAAATACAAACACTGGTTGTGTTAATCTATGCTAATAGAGAAAAGTTCATCTTCCGTTTGAAATTTAACTTACACGTGTGAACTCGGAAGAACAATTCACTCGTGGTCAAGTCGTTTGGACGTCTGTCCAACATTTGAGCGTTATTTAAGGCAGTTTTTGCCGCGCACGACAACCATGTGAAACCAGTTGCACAAATGCCCGAGAAGAGCGTACCAATTCTTAAAAGGCCAGCAACGCACTCTCAATCACATAATATCAGATGAACCTCCTGCCCGTTTACCCCCTGTTCTATGAAAAATAAAAGTTCCCTAAATCTGCCGAGATTACAGAAAATATGGAATTGGTATAATATAAAAAACAATCTATTTAACTAAAGTTTTTGAATAATTAATTGTTATTTTCAGGCTTAGGTAATGGTTTAAAGAATTGTGTATCCTATAATAAGTTAATCGTGTTACTTCAACTCAGACGAAATTCAGCAGAAGCTTTAGCTAATTGCCTCTTAAAAATAAGACTTCGTACTATAGACGGATAACCTCTAAGTCTTTACCCAGAATCAGTTTGATTCAGGCCTTTTGAGCTGGGCTGTCTTTTCGCGTCCAACTTGACTTTGAATGTCCTAGGAAGATAGTGCTTTGCGGACAGCAGCCAGAATATGAATCAAGCTGATTCTGGGTTAAGACCTCCCCTGCGATTCTGTAACTCACTTTTCGAACTCACACAGCGGTTTTCGCATCGGCGGTCGCTCTCAAATCAGTCGTGGTCTCAGCAGTCATTTTATGATTTGGCATTCTGAAAAGGTGGTAGCTTGTAGTTTATTGTTTATCAGAAGGCTTTGGCATAAAATGACTGCTTTTTTTTTATTTCATAGTAGGTATACCGATACGTGGATGTTAACAAACATTTCCCTCAAAAATAACTTATAACTCTGGTTCGTGGTATAATATTTACTAAGTTAAGAGAATTCAATTGACATATATTTTTGTACATTTGTTTGAACTCAATTCCTAAAGTCATTACCTTATCGTATTTGACTTAGTCGCGAAGAAATGCACTCACAATACATTTGCCCTAAGATACTCCTTATCAGCACCATATTGTCTGTTACAAATAGTGATTACGAAAACAATTTTGAGTCCATTGATGTTGCAACCATTATGTTTCAAGCCTTTTACTTTCGGTGATGACGCTCACGCAATGCCGTAGAAACCGAATAGGCCTTGGATTACGGATTTACACTAAAACTAGAATGAAAAATTACTCGGTTTATTTTTTTTTTTAATTCCTAAATAAGTATTTACATTTGTAATTGTGTATTCGTAGATGCTTGGCGGACCTATGCAACTTCTTCAATACAAAGAGACCCCTCAGTTGTATGCTTCGATATTGCGGGTTACTCGATTGTGACGAAGTTGTACGAATCTGGTTACCGCTACGTCTTCTTAATTTCTCACGTAATTTTCACATGTTTATCTTTTCTACAATATATTTTTATAAGCATCTGATTCTCCTCATTTTACCATGTGTGACGTTTGCGGGTTAAGGGTCATTACGGACTCCGCTATACTCGTAACGAAGATTTTCATACATTTTCTTTTTCATTTCCATGGGAAATTTGGTAAACTCGCTAACCTCATATGTGACTCTTTCAACTCGCTCTCTCTGCTGCGCTCGTCTCCGCTTTGGTGGAAGGACATGTATGAAAATCATCGTTACGAGTATAGCGGAGTCCGTAATGGGTCCGTTCCCATCCCAGTGGAAGGCGGGCATGCTAGGTTAAAAGAGTATAAGATTAATTCTACTTTTTATGTTTTTGTTTTTAAGATGTACTGTGTTGTCCGTTGACAAAATTTTATGCATTAATTAATAAATTCTGCTAAGGTACCCTCAACTCGTCCCTTCGGTTTTAATTCAGTTGATAACCATTTCAAAAAGTGCTTGCTAAATAATAATATTATCTACTTTAATTAATAAATATTACAATAAGAAGTATAGAATAAACAAAACTCTTAAAGCATAATACGCATAAAGAAACATTTAATTGAAAATTAAATGTCGTCTCTTAGTCACCACTGCGCGGACCCTGTTTCTACCTATAGATCTTTGGTATAAATTTATTATAGAAAGATTTAAAAAACAATTACATTTAATTATTTGAAATCTGTATAACATCATGAAAGTTGATCTGACAGGGAAATTGTCCACGAGCTATGTTCAACGATTTATCGTGTGGCACAACGCAACCCGTTGTCGGGTTCCGCCTCTTTACACACAGAACTAGGGCTGGCATATTTATTTGAAAAATACCAAAATTCATCCATAGACATCTTTTGTTCTTATATAGTTGAAGGCGTTTCCAAAAACCTAAAAATTGTTTTAGGTATATTATGGTGTTACGATGTTTCAAAAACTAAAAATCTTCATCTTGTAATGAGTTATAAATTTCAATTTAAATACGTGATCAACGTAAGATTATTATTGTTTATTATTAAGTAAATCGCGTACATAAACCTATCTGAAGGGAGGAAGAAGATTATTTTAATTTATTTCGTAATCTTACTGCATAAATTATATAACATAAAACAAAAACAATTGTACTAAAGATATAGCTAAAGATGGAAATACTTAATATATACATATACTAAACAAACAAGCTTCAAATTTTTACAAAAGGAAAAAATCTATAAAAAGTATTATATTCTATTTTAACTTAGCAATACCTAATTCGGCTGTGTTGTATGATGGTGTGAATGTGAGATTATACGTGTGCTATGGATATTCTTTATATTCCTTAAGCATATTCCTATAATATAACTTAAACAAGTCAAGGCTTAAATAGTTGCTTACAAACTTTATTAAATGTAATGACGAAAAATAATTAGTTCTGAGATCATAAACATGTCTTACGCATCGAACGCATTATATAACTTAATTTGATCTGAGAGTTTATTGACAACCCTTCATGCAAGCAACCGCAAATTAGTAGAGAAGATCGAATACAAGAGGTGTCAGATTACAAGTGGCCGAGAGGGCCTTGGCCCAGCCTCCGCCAAGTACAACTGGCAATTTTATAACTTTCTGCATTGGTTTCTAATATATGTATGTATAAACTATGTAGGTGGATTTAGTCCTGAAATTTTTTTGGATGTATTTGGAGGAATCAACACACTTTATCCACTTTATATTTATTTATACTTTATCACCTTATTCAAATACATACACATTAAAAAAAACGCAGGTTACAAAAGTAATAAGGCAACGGGTGGCCTTAACGCTAACAAGCGATTTCTTCCAGGCAACCCTAATGTGCAACAATAAAAAAGAAACACCTACAGATATATAAAAAAATTAAAAGCTAATCAACAGGTTAACTGAGTCACAATAATTAATATATGTAAGCAGAGCTAATTACGAGGCAGAAAATAATGATCAAAAAGAAGCTTTTTAAATAAATTTAAAGACTGAGCTCTAATATCAATTGGTAGGGAATTCCATACCAGGATACTTTGCGCAGTAAAGGAGGAGTGATAGAATTCAGTTCTATGAGTAGGAGTTTCAATAATTAGATTGTCTAAAGAACGCGAGTCAAAACTACCGCCAGAGAGGAACATCTACTATTGCTTTAGGTAACTAGGAGTTTTAGGATTAAAAATAACATTATAGAGAAGTTGTAAAAGTCGAGGCAAAATATGTAATTATACTCAACTCACCTCGACGGCCGCCGTTGCATAACAGCGTTTTTTAAGGCATTTTTTCCCGCGTACTTCCGCTATGTGGAACCAGCTTATGATCCTTCAAGAGCGTACAGATGCTAAAAAGGCCGGCAACGCACGCGCGCACCCTCTGGCATTGTGGAATTGAGAGTGTCCATGTATGACTTAACATGTTCTATAAAATAAACTAACTTCTTTTCGAGTCGTTTAGTACTCGGCGCGAGTATGTAACGGGCCCATCGAAAACATTGTGCTTGTGCTGGGACATGTGCACGGCATTTTCAGGTCAGCTATTTGAGAATGTAATCCTTTGAAATTGATCCGACAAGAAAGTGAGTCTTTATATTACAAATTACAATGGCGGTCAGCTTGATCATAATTACAAGCGAGCCTTCATCTCCGGAGTGCTATCGACAGGCCACGGTAAATTAGCAAAAAATAATGATCAAAGTGAGCGCCAGAACTCGTCAAGTGCCTGCAATATACGTAATGATGTCTATATAGATATTCAAGATGTGGGGGTTCTTAAATAAACAATTGAACACGCAAAAACGAAATGAATAATTATAGAATAATGTTTTGGAGTGCCTCAATTAAGCTCTATTAAATCTGAGTGAATTTATTTTAGTAATAAACTTAGACTATTTATTATTAAGATTTCTATGGGCGCTAAACGGGGCCGGTCGATTAAGGAATAAGACCGTGAAATCGTAAACGTAATCTTAAATACTTGTTTAAGTACTTTGTGACATCGATTGAAACCATAAAGAATTGCTGACAAGCATATTAACATACTTATAACATGTAGCAGTTGTATTACCATACTAATTTATATAGAGCAGTAAATTATGAAAAGTAATTTAATTGTTTTTATGTAATCAATTTATATAAAGCTTAACACTAATTTAGGACGACAAATCTAAAGAGTCGGTTCAGATAACTATATTTCTTGATACTCAGTACATATAATATGTAACATTGTATATTATATACTCCCGTTTCGTGCGGTAAGTGAGACTCTCGTAACCCTTAACACCTGCAGGTGAGTTACATCGTCGTCGAGGCAGAATACGAAATTGCACCCGTTCAGTCGTTTTTATAAAATTATTTTAAATTTTTGAACACCAGTTTAACTGCAGTTGAGACAACATCTATATATCACCCGTTTTACACAATGCCGCTTTGTCTTTGTACAGACGGAAAAATTCGTAGACAGAAGGAATACTTCAATTGTACGCTCCTTTGATGTATAGATGCATTGCACCTTACTTTCATGAAGTGCCAAAAATATTCCGAGGGAATACTAATATGTATTCGAATTTAGTAGATATTTTTTAAATAGTTAAACTCATACCCACATTCATAAACGTTTGTACTCAAATATATACATATATGTTAACGTAAAATTGTAAAAACCGTTAGATTGTAATCTATCGGTTATCGGTTATCGGTATTCGGTAGATTGCACTACACTAACTTAGTTATCATTCAAACTTCTTTGGTCAATTACAGATTAATTTTACTTCCCAACAATTTCATATAACTACCGAATAATAATACGTTAAATTGCAAGCAGTATGTTGAGTTGACAATCTTTCGACAGTTTACAATCTCACGAGATAGATTACAATCTAACGGTTTTTACAATTTTACGGTGACATATACATACCAATGGCGCTACAACCTTTTAGACATGGGCCTCAGATTTCTGTATCTGTTCCGTCATCCAATAGGCAAGTACGAAGTTGGATCACCAACTTCAGTGCCTAACACATACCGTCGACTTTGGGTCTAAGTCATGCCGGTTTCCTCACAATGATTTCCTTCACCGTACGAGCGAGTGTTAAATGCGCATAAACAGAAAGTTCTTTGATGCACAGCCGGGGTTCAAACCTACTACCCCAGGGATGAGAGTCACACGAAAATTTCCTAGTTGTGTGGCAAAGGTGGCCATTTCGAATAGAATATTTTTTGCTGAGACCAATAAATATGTAGTTATAAATTTTAATAATATTACATTTCTTTATTTAAAAAATGCATTTTCATTTGTAACAGAACTTATGGCTGGACTAGGTATATTGATTTATGAAAACCTAATTCACTCTTTCATTTAAAGCACTATTTCGTCTCCAACTGACAAATGATATACGGAATATTTTACTACCCGACAAACTGACACAGGAGGTTATCAATACGTGTAATTTTTTCGTGGTATGAATACGGGGATGAACCATTTAACCTTAGCTCTTGGGCAACGCATGACACACAAATATTGTGACTTGTTCGTTTATGAGTAAATTTGATTAATTACATTTTCAGGCATTAATATTTCAGCTAGTAAAGGTATGTTTTTTGTAGGTGCGCGTTGACTTAAAGTATAAATTTATTTGCAAGCCCACTTTGAAAACTGGGTCTCAGTAACTTTTTGTTTCAAGGTGCACTAAGATTTGTATGATTTGGGCTTATATTCTTAAGATATTTCAGGTTACAGATTCCTTATTTCTGCTGCAATTCTACAAATATTATTATTTTTCATATTTTATAGAAAAAAACCTTTAATTTTTTTTTCCAAACGATCAGGAGGCTCATCTGATGTTAAGATGTGGTGTGGTGAAGGTAAGTTATGATACCCACGCCCATGGACACTCTCAATGCCAGAGGGCTCGTGAGTGCGTTGCCGTTTACACAGAAATATTGTATATTGATTTGAACTATTTATAGTTATACAAAAAAAAGAGAACTAGATTAGAGAAACGACATATTGTAACTACTCTATAATTGTGTGTTATTAATTATATATATACACATATAACTTTATTTAACCTTCTGATGAGGTTTTTACTAGTCTTTGTTCATCGTGTTATTGAAATTGTATTTGTAGTAGATTATGTTTTAAATTAGACGTAGTAGCGCATAGTGCCTCACTATAACAACCCAACAGATGGATCCAATCAGACTTCTTCGAACATTCTATTGTACGCAAAGTTATTTTAGGTTCAAAACAAATCGTTCTTTTTTACTCCATACGTATATTTGTTGAGAGATTTTTAAATAGCTTTGTGTTAATGATAATAAAAATACATTTTTATTTACAATTTTTATTTGACTTAATATTCACAACTATTTCCCTAGGCTGTAACATAACAAAATAGATTAAAAACAATAAATAGCTGAATGCCATACTACATAATGTCACAAGAACGACGAAATTTTTCCACCAAAAGTGTAAGGGATTATTTATAGTGGCCCAAAGCGAAATGAATATGACAATCTCAGCCGTACACACAAGAAACCAGAATAAATGCCACACTCGGACGTGACGAAACCGAACTTTAAACTCCATTAGGCAAAATAAATAAATAAATGCAAGGAAAATATAGAATCCCCTACGAACAGTCGGCGCCTTAGGCACGATTAAAAATAGTAACATGATTTGGTAATGTATGAATAAAACTATTATCGAGAAATACGATGATAAGTTAATGAAAGCGGCTAAAGAGAGCAATCGTGATATAAAAAAGCCATACCATCCCAAAAAATGAATAAAGGAAGCTGACACATCAGGGGGTTCTAAGCCACGAATGCGGGAACTGGGAATATGCCGGGGCAACGGCAGGTCAGCTTCTGTCTGAAGATCCAAGTGCCTTCTACGTGGCGGAGCGGACAGCCATGTTGGTAAATTTTCCGCGTTTTCAACTAGTTTCTCTGCCCATACTGCTATTGAAGCTATTCGTGGAGCCGGGGTTACTGGTGGAGGCGTTATAGCGACATTTTCTACTTTATAAGCATCAGACCTACGAGGTGCAACTCTATCAATGATGGTAACAGGTCGAATATATTCATCATCGCTGTCGTACCGCTTATCTACAGCCGGAGTCATGTAATCAGAACTCGTATCTGATTCACCGTAATATAAATCATCTTCATAGACAGTTGTTCTTTCAGATTGTCTTGGGGAAAATTGGATCATGTCGCTAATGACTTCAACTCTTGGTTTTTGTAGTGATAATGATGGCATGTACAGTTTTCTGTGCGAAATCGTTTCGTAGATAGGTTCTTCTTCTTTTAAATAACTCTGATCGTCTGTTTTATTTGAAGCGTTGTTATCATCAGTTACGTTTATGTTCCATGGATATCGTCGGCCGCAAATTTTCTCTCTCTCAAATCTTCGATATATAGTTGCAGTACTTGCCATTCGTAATGAAGACGCTACTATTGTGACTGCTTGAAGCTGCACTGAAATATTCGTTTTGATTATTAAGTACCCATTTTTTATTGTATAAACCGTTCTCAGTAAGTTCAGTCGGGTAGGTAATTACTAGAAAATCTTAAAATTATAAATACTTTAAATTAGTATGGGTCAACTTAATATGTATGCTCATTAAAACATTTTAAAAAGAAGAGCTGGCAGCTACCTCGAACAAAGAATAAGTCTAGCTATTCAAAAGGGGAACGCTGCCAGTATCTTCGGAACCTTGCCTAAAGGGACTCGTTTTAATAATATATTTTAGTTATTATATTTAAAGGTTAGTTATTGTTTTTACTGTCTTTTATTAATGATATAAAAATTGAAGCTATATGATTATAGATTCCTTAATTTACAAAATTATGAAATAAAGAGTTATTTAATTAATGAATTTATATGATGTCCAAAAGCCCCACCGGGATTCCTAAACAAATTTAAAAAGCACAGTAATTTTAACAAAATAATAATATAGGATTTTTAAAATATTAAAAATACTTACTTGTATCATATACAGGGTTAGAAAAATTAGCCATCATATCCAATATATTCACAACAGCGTGAGGTGCAGAATGTATAAACGCCTGAAGGAATAAATAGAGCTCTATCGGCGATGGCGTGCGTGCTCGCATAAGAGCGTCCCTCGTGCGTTCCTCATTATCTGAACGAGACGCATACACTGCCTCAACCCACCAGAATATTAAATAGCTGTATCTGTAATTAAAAAAAGATCTTATATATAATATGTCACTTTTGATAGGACGGCATGGATCAATGAATCCGCCTTTAGACTTTCGCTAAACTAGTAAACTAGTATGGGAATGATGTAGAAAAAAAAACTTTAGAGGTGTCAAGGGACACTCGGATGGAACGAAATTCCTTTCGATTAATTTATATGTTAATTGGTATCATAACAGTATGATAGATTTTCTCGACACCAATCTTCGGACGAAAAAAAAAGCCAACATCACGAGGTGTTCCCAGGCGGTCACCCATCCAAGTACTGACCTCGCCCGACGTTGCTTAACTTCGGTGATCGGACGAGAACCGGTGTATTACAATAGCAAATAGCAAAAAAGTGTCGTGACAACTTTTCGTAAGAATTTTTTCCGTCTAGCCCCCTTTCACAACGCGCGATAAGGAACTTCGTTCCAATAATAGATCTTGATTGGTTGTTTATGTTAGTAAACCAAAGGCCAAGCAAGTTGTCTATTTTATTCAAACTCAAACTCAAAATAACTTTATTCATATATGTAAATAAGTACACTTAGGAACGTCAGAAAAGAAGTTAAATAAATTGTATATTTACTGCAAATCAATGTCAAGGATTAGGATCATTTAAATATTCGTCAAATTTATAAAAAGCTTTATTGGTTAATTTACGTTAAACGAGGGCTTTGAATTTATTTAGTGATAATTCTCTAACTTCGCTTGCGAGTTTGATGTAAAATCGAATACGATTTCCACATAAGGTTATGTTTCGAGTGTATTCTGGTGAAGTCACTATTTGTTATAAAATCGTTTATATTTTTTTGTATATACAACAAGGCTTCAAGAATGTATTGACCAGATAGTGTCATAATATTTAATTCCTTAAAAATATTTAATTTAATTAGTCCAAGTAACTATTTATAGAGATTTTTGATTTGCTAATATGGTTTCGGATATACAAGGGACGTTAATTACACGCTTGTCATCATGAATATGGTTAAATATAAGAGGCATCATAATTTTAGGTAGGCATTGTAACGCGTTCCGAATTTTGAAGCTGTAACACAAAACCTCAACTTCGTCTGTTGCGACTTTGCGTTTGTGAAATTTATTGAAATCGAAGAAAACTTCACTAAGAAGAGTAAAGATTTTATCGATAAAACCAAAATATATCGTAAATATAGGTCATCAAACATCAGCGCATGCAATGATCTCACTGGTAGTAGGCCTCCAAATGGGTTTTGGGTTTGGCGAATGACACAATTTATTTATTTCTAAATCTGGTATCTTTACGATTTTTTACTTTTACGTATCAGTAAGTATTGTGCACAGAGAAGGAAAAATCTTTTGAAACTGCTCGAACGTTGAGCTTCCCACGTTTACCACCCACGCCAATATTTAAATATATTTATTTCTCACATTTCAAAACTATACACAGTTCGCTGTATATTATATTATATTATATTATAACATAAAAATATTATAATACTAAATTGAACGAAATTAACAACAGAAGCGGATTGAAATTAAACATACCTCCTTATAGCTGCGATTGGAAAAAATATAGCGTTTGCAATTTGTGTAAAAATCCATTTTAAATCAGATTTTTGAATCGATATTTTGAATGTTGCGCCTTCCGGTTGTAATGTTGGAGGTGGTGAGGCCAATGAGAACACGAGAGATATTATAGCTGGTAAATATATTAGTATAATACAGAATCCAGCTAACCTGAAAATATTATTATAATTAAGTATTTATACAGGGCAACAGACAAATTACGGTATTGTGACACTGGTAATTATGTTATTTGTCATATTATATTTTTGTTGCCCTACCCAATGGAGCAGACCCACTTCTGAGTCATATACATTTATCTTTTTTAAAGGAAAGATAACCTTTCTATGCTCAAACAGTTGTGCTGGAATATCCTGGGTTCGACACCCGGTTATGTGGTTTTGAGAAATCAGAATTATATGTATAAGGAGAACGTGAGCTCGACTTTTTCATATTATCTCCAGACGCGTATTTTCGCCGGAAATAAGCAATTCAAATGCATTTTTAAGATCACCTAAAAGCGCAAACTCACACACTCTTACACACCCACACCATTAAAGTACATTGTCTTTGTTAGTACATATTGTTCTTCGTTATTATGGTGTAATACGTTTTAGTTATATTCTTAATTTAAAAATTTAAATCATTATATTTGAATAAAAGCTGAGGATTCATCAATAAACTATTAAATAAATTGTAATAAAATTTGAAATCTATGTATTTATTGAAACACTTATCGTTTTGTTTTGAAGGGTTAAAAATAATATTGATTAGTGCTGACTTACACTCTATTACCAGACTGGTAGTGTTGAACAACTAAGGCCAAATCAAAGCAAATGATGACAAGATAATTAATTAGGCCGCCAAATGATGGTAACACTCGATGCAATAGAATCGCCTGCCAGGCTGGTAACTTCCATCCCAGTATTTCACCTGACACTTCCTTATCTAACTCACAAACTACCATTTTTATAATAAAAACGTCATTTTTTCACTAATGTTGTATTCACATTTTTATGCTAAAAAATAGTATACCTAAACTTGTAAATATGTTTTGTGTTTTGTACTCATGAAACAAATGCAGTATCCCTCCCACGCCTATTTGATAGTAAGCGATTAGATAAAACCGTTGACTCAAAGAGATAAATTATGTGGCATAGTTCTACCTTTCGATTACGTAGATAATATTATTAATATCATATACTCTTTCTTCCAAACAAATTTTAAAAGGGATTATAAACTTTGGTTCTTTGGCCATTTTTCATTTATTGAGAATATTTAAAAATAATTTATTATGTAGTAGCTTGAAAGTAAAATGAAATAATAAATAACTTAAATAAGCTACTTTACTAATATTTTTTTTTATGTAGTGAGCTGGTTATTCGCAATTATTGTTGGCGTACTTAATTACATATATTAACCTCTTTTTTGTACATTTCACTGTCACAGGAAAATAGTATGTATAATCTTATTATTAATAATTTAATAATCTGTGTCAGAACTGAAAACCTTCTTGGTGAAAATTTTTATTTTGAAAGTAGCGACATCTATTCAAATATCGTCTCCAATACTACGTATTCCTTTCTTATTCAGACTACAAGATCCGTCGCTAGATGGCTCGAAACTTGAAAACTCGAGAGATCTTGAGAGTCTAACAAGCGAGTCGTGGCCTCTGGCGGCAAATTTAAAAATCTTTCAGCTGGTAACCCTGCATATAGTCTGAAAAATCAATCTTGATACTTGCGCTAAACTTGATTACTGGTTTAATAAATAATGTTTAATAATAAGCAAAACGGAAACATTACATCAAAATGAACACCAACATTTCCCCTCCATGAAAAGCAGGAATTATAAAGATGCACAACTTAAACTTTAAAATATTTATTCATTCGGAACCATCATCAAATCGGATTCAAGAAATCGATGGCTTCAAATGAAGGAGCTGGTACTGGGGAGCTGCCGCCCAGAGGTGAAAACTGTACTCCATGTGGGTCGAATTTGCGCTTGCTTTAGTTGCAAACCTCTCCTACCAAATGACCGCGAAACTGGACATCATTCGAGTGTTTTTTTCTCGGAAACTTGTGTCTTCTTGAGATTAAATTGGGCTAGATTTAGTCTACCCCAGTCCGAAACTCCAAAACTACATACATCTCAAATGTGTGTATTTCGACAGCTCATAGATACGTTTTGTGTATGTGTCATCTTCAGTCGGTAAATAAATGATGCTATTTTAAATTAAATACGATAAGTTACACTAACTATATTTATTGTGCTAGTTCTCCTGCTGCTAATATAAAGAGTTGAAAAATGTGAAAGGAGGAAGGTTAGGAATGATAAAGTCATGATAGGTATAAAATAATATGCTTACACTGCTAATGTTGTTCTGTGAGTTTTGTGATTAAATGCCAATATTTAAATATTATTAATTACAAATTACTAATACATTTATAGTGCTGATTCAGGCAACTAATTCTTGTTTCTCACTACAAAAACTCATTTTTAAAAGTCTTACTACGTCTAGTCTATCTACTACTACTTATAGATATATGCTATATTAACATTCACTGTTTTGAACTAAACACAGTTATAGTCAATTAATAAGTCTATTCTATTTTTTATGTTCTTGGGCTTCAAGAAAAGAGTGTACCAATTCTTAAAGGGAAGCAATGCACTCCCGAACCTTTTGGCAATCTGAGTGTCCCGTCCCGATGAGCCTTGTGCTCGCAAACTTTTATTATTGAATATTAATTATATTTTCATTTTGGATATTATTCACGACGTTGAGGCTGTTCACCCCAATATTTCCAAGAAAAATCTTTTGAGAATACAAATATCATATTCCAATACGCGACTCCTTTTTCCTTTCCAAGTCATTGGACGACAATTATATCTCTTATAGACTTGATATACAAGAAACATACCATATCATGTAATTCATTTCATATTATTTTAGTCAACTAGTTAACATCAAGTCGTAAATGCATTAACATAGAATGGCTGTTTCATCTGTAGTATGCAAATTATTTGGCAGTGAGGGACGAAACCGCAACCTTCTGGGGGATTGCGGACACCTAATCGTAGGCACTTGTATAACTAATTATCACATACGAATGGTATCTATTCCGTGTTCTATACTCTTATGTGTATATATGTCGTCTATTTCTAGTCTAGTTTTACATGTTTAATCATATGCACAATATTTTAATTAATTAAACGTTATTGCAAGTGTGTGTCGCTCTGCTTTTTATTGATTCACAGAATATATGTATACCATTAAATTTAATTTGCGGGTGAGTAACCGCTGTGGTTCGATTATTTCTTACAGACCACCAGGTTGATCCCGGGTAATCAAAAAATCTGTTTGCTAGTCTTCATACTACTGATCAGGCCCAATAATATACCCGGATATTGTATTAAATTGTGATATATTATACACGAAATGTGGTCAGAAACTATCAAAACTGAACACGAATATCCGTATATCCCGATTGTAATTAAAATGCCAATCAAATCGAAAATACAATTCGAAATATTGATTTCTCATTCTTTAAGCTGTTAACGTGATTTTGCTGTTGTTCTAGGAACTAATAACGTAGTAGACAAAATTAAAAAAAAAATATTACGCGTTAATGGATGGCTTAGTAAATTATTCAGTGTAACCGAAACTTCCCTAGGCAAGTACCTACACGATTGATGGCTTAGGTACTTGTCTAAAAAGGAAAATTATTAATAAACAGAGACATTAATCTAAGGCCCATACGGGTTGTAATTTATGATCTGGCATCAAATAACAGATTTATCTCAGATTCGTTTTACTACAAGTTTTATTATAAGTAGACAGGAATTTCACAATTCGACGACTAATCACCTATTTGTTGTAATAAATCAGAGGGCTTAGTCAAGATGCCTTAAGTGTAGAAAGTTGAAAACTAAATTTGTATGAAAACGACAGTTCGTGTCAACAAATTATCATACGGTGTACACTACTTGACTTACTTCCTTCAGCACTGGGAGCGATTTTTCTTTATGAAGTGTTGCGATAACATTCTATAGTATAAAAAAATAGAACCTGATAACCTTTGAAGAAGACACTATAAAAGGAAACAATATCATATTACATGAAAGTTGACCGCGTAACTCGGGAAGTTTTACGATCGAAAAAGTTAGAATCGCCATCCATCTCCAGCTGGTACGGTAAAGATTATTAAATTTTACTAACATAATTCAGGGAGTGCCAGATGTGGTCTTTGTGCCATTGGAAATTCTAACACTGGGGAATGTAGAATTTTGTACCGAAACAGCTTGACATGAAACCTCTTTTGTCTTAAAAAATTGTCTATGAACATTCAACACAATGCAATGGCGCCAAACGAAAATGTTTCGCGGCAGATTGTGTCGTTAGTTATTTTGGTTTTTACGTCCGTCGAGATTTTTGAGTTTCCTTAAAGGAGAAAAAAGAACAAGACGGTCTGATTCTGGGCATAACAATAAGAATTATTGTAATAATTATTAAAACAATAAACTCGTTAAGATGTCCGACTCGTTCTTAGGTTTTTACCTTTGTAAATTTATTTAATTAAAAAAAGTAAAAATATCTTCTTGTATTTACTGTCGGCCACTTCTTGTTTGACCGTGTACAACGGTTTTAAATAATTCATCAAAAATATATATTTTAAAAAATCCAGAATTTACTTCACGCTTATTAATTTACACGATTATAATTATACAGAGTATGTCAGACAATTTAATTTAATTAACTGAAGTAGACCTTAGAACGTAAATTTTCTTAGATGCCCGTTTTTTTTCAAAAGAGTTTCGTTGTAAAGTAACATTAACCAAGAAACGGGTTATCATTATTTAGATTTAATAGATTCTATAAGAATCTAGAATCTAGATGACTATAAGCTTCTCAACATCGGTATTAATAAATCTATAAATATCCTTCTCAAATCTTATAATACAAACAAATATGAAATAAATTTAAAAATAAGTGTAAACTCCATATAACGATCATGTAATGACAAATCCTCTAAAGCGTCGAACAAACAAAAACAAAAAAAACATAATTACTGGTGCAGAAAAAGACATTACACGAAAATAACAGACTTTATGCATTAGCGTACAAATAAGAATTGTTTTTATGTAATTACCAACATTAGTATAAATAAACTTTTTCTAATACATATTTATCTTCTTTCCATTTAACGACATCTCTTTGTAACGTCAAACTACACAGTCCCTTAAGTGTCGTTATATATAGTTTACACTGTATAGGATAAAAAGCCTTTTAACGGCAGCCGCCGTTATCGCGAATTACTAAAATAACCTGATAGAAATAACTTTAGATAACTTAAATCAGAATAACACAAAACCGAGATAAAATTAAATTAATGAAGACAGGATGTAAGTGGGCGGTAACTTCTAAAATCAGTTTCTAAATTAATAATTAAAATATATATATAATTTTCAAGGTTTAGTAAAGTGAGTTTAATTAATTAGCCCGGTATATGTGAATTTGATTCGTAAAAAACACTTTTCGATTTTTGATGCACGGTATTGGCGTTGTTTGCTATTGTAAATATCACATCCATCTATTTAATAAAAAGAAATTATAAACTGAAAACTGGAGCGATAGAGTCCAATTAAAATTTATTAAGCTATACTAGTGAATAGCCAAGATATAATTGAAAGCTGTTATTTCATCTCGTTGAATAATAGAGCTGTATAATTATCAATGTAACGATGAAAAGGAGTTTCAAAGATAAGTCAAAAAAACAGCACGTACCGGGAACAGCATGTTGTAGTTTAATATTAGAGGTAATAATTTTATAATTGTCTGAAAAAATAATTAATCCTTTATTTGCCTTGAAAGTAGTACATATTATGATGGATGAAAAAAAAACCGCACAACATGCAAATGTCAAATCTTAACATAAAGTCAGGTTTGTTCGAACACTTATAACTCGAGAACGGCAGGAACAATTTTCATGGATTTTGATTTGTCTCCGTTCCGAATAGCAGAATAACTATTGGAAATTTACGAAAAAAAATCTAGTAGGTACAACATGTTCTCATGGGTTTCGTAACTGTCAAAGATTTATTTCATTCCGTCCATACTGTAAACTCTCCCATCAAATTAAAGAATGTATTTAATGAAGGTTTCGAATCGACAAGATATATCCACAATATTCGTATTTCAGATTAGAGTATTTTAGATTTATGTCAGTAGATAATGATAAAGTATTGACATGAGTTTTTTCTTAATAAAGTTTACTACTTTATTAATATTAGTTTGTATTCATTGTATTACTTTCATAAAATCATACATTAAGTTCAGCTAATCTGTAACACGACGTTCAACCACTCTTCTCCCGGGTATCGTGTTACGTGACAAGCCCATTGCCAGTTTAGTCTCAAAGCTTATGATGTGTTTATATATTCTACATCACAAGCCATAGCATACAAAAAGAACGACAATCTATTTAAACTGTCATTTAATATTTTCAACACACAATAGAATAATAATTATTATCAACCCGTTGAAAGATAAGATCGGAAATCCGCAACAGATTATAAGCCCTTTTATCGCATTATTATTTCAAAACAGCCCCGTTTTCCAACGTCGTCTGAAATGGAGGTGTGTTTATACAACCTGGATAAGCCTCGTGACAAATATGACGGGAAAAATTCGGTTAAATTCGAACAGGATTTGCGAAGCTCTGCACCAAAGTTTGTGTTTTTAAAGTGTATTTTATCGAACATATAAAAGAGTTTTTGATGAATTTGTGAATAAATACATCAGTTGTTATTTTAATCGATGGTTGGGATTATTATAATCAAAAATGTATAATGTTACATTTTCTGCCCGCCAATGTTTGCGTTCAATAATGGTTTCTTTACAAGGTTTATCGTATCGAGATAGAAATATGAAACTGTAAATAAAACTCCATATTTCGTAAAATCACGAGCAGATTTTCTGTTTATCTTGAAACGAAAATAAGAATATTCATTCTATTATAAAACCGATACGTTAAGCTTACCTCAATGTCACCTTAATCTAAAAATAAAATTCATATTTTTAATTAAAATTTTATTTTAGTTCTACAGCACGTCGGGTGTTAAGGCGTCTAAAGCAATCTTAATTATATTCTTATCGAAAGACTAGTTTTAATAAAAAAATCGATTTTACTTAAGTAGTCAGGCACCTGTATTTTTGTCGGGTAAGTAAATTTAATATAACAAATGAAATATGCAAGATATTGTCCTCTACGGTTCTCCACGGCGTCTTTCTAACGATCTGTATTTCGGGATATTCCAAGATACTCATAAATAGGTCGCGTTCTCTAGTTCGGGGACCAAGGCTCGCTTAGTGGTGTCAGCGTAGTAAGTAAATAATTATACATATTAATTAAATAAACACAGAGATAAATAACGTATAATATCTTTTTATTTAAAACTAGACCACTTTCACTTCATGTCAATTCGGTCTTAGATAAATTGTACTCCGTTCCTAACATCATTCATGAAATGGTTAGTTATCCTTCAAGTGTAGGTACACGTATTATATTAGAGTAATATTTCATAAAACACGATATTATCAATCTTGCTCCTCGATATATTGAAATATTTTTTGTTATTTGGAGCAGACAAGATTGAGAAACAAACGATAATTGTGTGTAATATCTGACTTTTGCCATCAGTTTTTCCTCGTTTTGCTCATTTGCTATGATAGATAGTGGCAACATTCATAATTACTGAACTCACCTAGAATTTCGAAATTTTCACATAGAATTGTTACAGTAGGTAATATTATAGCCATTCTTTTTCAATTTAGAACTGATCAGCCAATTAAGATAAAAAAACGTTCTTATATTCACTACCTAGGTTTTTCTTCTATAACTACGAGCGTATATAAAGTACTTGGAGTAAATAGGATACTTTAAGAAACAGCCAAGAGCTTTCAGAAAACATCATGACAGAGCATGAATAGACGCGACAGTTCAAGAGGTGTATAAAAAAGCTAAGAAAACCCTTCAAAAACAAGTCTGTCGTCTATGCTTGACTTATTTAAAATTACGTATATGTATAAAATGTTTCTCATTTCGAAATATATAATACCTATTTCGTCATCATATAATATTCAAAGTGTCTTTATTAAAATATTACCTGTATGGCTTAAATGCAGTATCAGTTCTGTATTTAATCTATTTTACTATGAATTAGAGAATAAGGATATAAAGACAAAAGAAAGTACATTTTATGACTTTAATAAAACTATTTACAATAGACTTATCTACAAAACTAGTATACAAATATTAAAACATTATTGTTAAGTAATTAATTTATGTACAGTTATTAAAATAAATTAAAAACTACGGTATTAAATATATTAGGTTTTCGATTAAGATTAATAATATCCGTAATTCAGTGTCGTCAGCGTTTTTCCTAGTTTAACTCTCCCAAACATTAAATTCAGTTAACATCAGTAGCGTAACTATACCATCTGGGGCCCGTGGCAAATACTTTTGATGGGATCCTATCAGTAAAAATCGTCACGTTGTACTCAGTTCAATTTTAATAAACTTCGTACTCAATTATACGTAGTATATGTCCCACTAATGGCCATAAGCCTCCTCTCTTAGGCGAGAGGGAATGATCTGTAGTCACCACGCTATCCCAATGCTTATTGGAGACTTCACATTCTTCCATAGAACATAATATCTCTTGGGCCCTTTTGGGTCGGGGGCCCGTGGCATTTTGCCAGCCTATTGTTACGCCACTGGTAAACATTATCAGTGAAACGGACACAGACAAGTATCTACCCCATATCGTATTAATATTAAATACACTTATACAATTGCTGTGTATAGATATTAAAAGTAGCGAATGGCAAGCTAAACCTTTGCTGAAATCACAATGCGACTATCAAAAATTTCGTTTTGTTTTTGTACTTTTGTTCGTAATACTTAAATTTTAACGTGTCTTGTATGTGGCTCATAATATTACTACTATTTGAACATATACCCACATCGTCGCCCACACTAACTGAAAGTCGATTCTTGCGCCTGAAAGATAAAAATAAAATACTTTAATCAATATTTGTTACTTTCCATGACAATTTGCAAGAAATGCTGTAACGGGGGAGGGATGCCGAGACATAACTATGATGGGTGGCTCTAGTATATGCGCGATGTTCGTATTAGTAATTAATTAAAAAAACGGCGTGAAAAATGCTTTGTAATAAATAGTAAATTTTCGTAATACTTTGTGTCATGTTACATAGGTTTGTTGTACATTGTTACTTAAATAATGAACCGTAAAACATCTAATTTATATTAAAATGTACTATAATGTTTTAAGTACAGAATACAATTAAAAATATAATATAAAATAACTAACTAACTAAACACTAAACACTTTTCCATTATTTATGGAATTTGTGGCAAGTATATTTTCTCATTTTGACATTTAATAAAGCCTCCTACAAAATGATATACAAAATTTATAAAGTAAATAGTCACACATAACCTTACACAAACACGCACACACACACACAGTACACACTGTATAATGATTTTTTCTCAATTTGACACTTTTAATGAAACAAAGGCCTCTTACAATAATGTATTAAGTAAATAGTCACACATATCATACACAAATACGCCCACACACATAAACACAAATGTACGCGCAGACACACCAATACACATAAGTATTATATTTCACTAGGGTAGGCCGTTCATGGTAATTCGTTTTAAACATTTGGTTTTGTCATTTGTATTGGTCTAAGATCCCGCTATACAACGACCTTCACCGAGATGCTTATTTAATGAAACTTATTTTATATATAATTTAATATGTCAATAAATATAATCCATATGGGTTGCCTAGCAAATTTCAGTCCAGAATATTTTTAATTAATTAAAAAAAAAAATATTTTTTTAAACATTTCACCGGTATGATTATTAGATAAATTCTATACCAATCGAAAGTATGAAGCCCATAGAATATGCAAAAGTTAGGTTGTTTTTAATCAATTAATTATTTATGTGTATATTTATTATGTGACACTAAAGTATATATACATCTTTAGTATAAAAGAAGGTTTTAGTGATACATATATAATACTACCCTGATTAAAAATATTGATTGAAAAACGTTCAAAAAATTTACTACATGCAAATTATAAAAAAAAAATTTTTTTTTTAATATTAATTAAACATACTCTGGACTGAAATTTGCTAGGCAACCCATACGGATTATATTTATTGACATATTAAATTAAATATAAAATAAGTGTCATTAAATAAGCATCTCGGTGAAGGTCGTTGTATAGCGGGATCTTATACTATATAAACTGGCTAACTAAATAAATAAAATATTTGTTAATTTAACAATTCTTTTCATACAAAAAACCAATTTGACTGATGTAGTATTAAAACTTTCGTATTAATCTTTATCCACTTGCAGGTCGTAGTATTCTTAATAGTATTAAAATGGCTAAAGCATTATTGCAATGTGTATTTAATTTCCTACAAAATTCTTGGCTTTGTTTCAACTGTAATGCATGAAACGAAAAAGAAATTAGATTTAAGGTCGAATTCGGGATTTAACTTCCTATCTTAAAAACTCGTTCGGTGAAGCGCACCAGCTTAAAACATCTCTTACATATTATACCATGTAGTGTGCTAAAATTTATTGTGTGTGTGTACGAGAAAAGCGTAAACTTCCTAACGTGACAATAAGTGTCAGAACAGAAGTAAGTCATACATGCTAAAGATCTGCCCTGCAATTCTGTAACTAACTTTTCGAACTCACACAGCGGTTTTCGCATCGGCGGTCGCTATCAAATCAGTCGTGAAGCAGTCATTTTATGATTTGGCATTCTGATAAACAATCAAATACAAGCTCCCACCTTTTCAGAATGCGTAAAGTGAGTTACAGAATCGCAGGGCTGCTTCAATAGTTTGTATTATTATTATTGGCAACACCCAATAGCGTTTGCTATCTGGGGGCCTACCATGAGCTCTTATTGCGAGCCTATTCACAACCTATAACTGAGATACATCGCTTATTCAATATTCATATCAAGACGTGGAATAAAACAGGCAGTTTTTCTTTCCACCTCGGCAGTAGGTAATCAGATTTCGTTCATTCAATTTGTACGAAATTTTTGCCGCGCACCAGCACTATGTGGATCCAGCTGCCCACTGAAGTATTTCCGAACGAATATATCAATTCTTAAAAGGCCGGCGACGCACTTGCGAGCCTTCTGGCAATGTAAGTGTCCATGGGCGGCGGTTAACATCAGGTGAGCCTCCTGTCCATTTGCATTAAAAACAATCGTAACATGACTTGGATTGAACCAAAATTTGACCGTTTCATCTTTGACTTTAATGTTTAGGTTAGAATTACAACCTTATATTGAAAGAACCACGTCAAACATTCAGACAAAGTTGTCAGAATCGCTTCTAAAATGGGTCAGTAACTATTAAATATAATCTGCTCTAGCAAGTACGACAGTCGAAAATGTTTGATGTGTCATTAATTCCGAAGGAAATTTACTAAACTTACCCGTGTTGGCAACGTATTTGGAGAAGAGTTGCGTACGCGAGTCTAGTGTAAGGACAATGCTAGTATCACGTAGGACTGGTGGCTCCACTGGCAGTTCAGCCTCGCAGCGCACGCGCAATGCGCCGCTCTCTACTGACGGGACTGCAAGGTGAAGAACGCGCCAGGAGCTACGTAAACCTCCCGCTTGGGGTAAACTTAGCTCCGTACGCTGCCACAGCTCTTGCTAAGAATTTAAAAAGATTAAGTAACACTTGATAATGAATTTAAAAGCATTATTTGTCGTAAAAAGTCCTCCACTGCGTCTTTCTGTTCGCGATAAACTCAAAATTCGCTTGTATATGCAGCTTTGGTTTAGGTATATTAGAACAGGATATCAATTTAATTAAGGACAGTACAGATGTCATGAATGAATCCAAATATTCTAATTCCATTTGAGATTGAAAGCAATGTTAGTTAGGGCTAAGTCTTTAATTTAATTGAAGTACCTGTGTTAGGATAAGCAGTATTTGGTAACATTGCAATGTAGCCCCTTGTGTCTATTGCTATTTGCTGATGCTAAATGTTGGTTCGGCTTACGTCTTGTCTTACAAAGACGTGTTAGTTTAATTATTATTGAAATGCAAAGGTCTTTACGGTTAAGTTATAAACGAAATATTGGTGGTGACTAGTCGTAGAATATTCAATGAAATTATTTCAAATGATAGTAATCCGCTTATGGATGGCGTGTAATGGTTAGGAGAAAGATGAAAAGATTTAATTGTTTAATGTAAAAATTTTATCTATTACTTTTATATTACCTCAATTTGAAAGACACATTACCAGATAAAAATCCACATGCTTCACACTAATTTAAGTTAAAGTTAATGTTTTTGAAGTTATAATTCTTTTGGCGCATTAGGGAGAAATTATGACAGTAAATTTTACGATGTGCGCACACACCATCACAAAAAATCGACACCCTGAATATCTGTTCAAACGTCGGTAAAACAGTCTGGGCCGCTAGTTGGCGCTTGCTCTGTTTTATCGATAATTGTCTGTCATGGCGTAGTGTTTTTCAAAGTCGTGTTTATTAAACAAACATAATGATTTCTATACGCGAAAACCCGTTCCAATATAATTAAAACATAGTATAGATCTATTAGTGTCTATCGTAAAATATCATGATTAGTACATATTATATCGTTTCAGTTGGAAGTGTCCATTGGACAAGAAAAATGCAATTCGAAGAGGGAAACGTCCCTCTAAAGTGCTCGAAGAAAATTATTACGCCAAAGAAGTATAACTTCTAACGCATGTACATAAGTACACGTATTTTTACACTGTACAATTGTCAGAATTATTCGTGTTTTAATCCGATATCCTATAATAGATAAGTATAAATAATTGATAAATATAGAACTTACCTTTTGAACCTCGTTACCAATATACCAATTGATATCTGCAGGTGGCAGCGAGAAGTCCGAGCTACAATTAAGCAATACATGCTCTCCGGGTCTCACTAATTTGGGAGCTCCAATTATGACAGGATCCCTCTCTGGCATCGCTAGGAAGTATCATATTATGCATACAAATAATAATCAACACAAGGTTTTTATTTATAAAAGCTTAGGCACAGTGATACAAGAAAACTAAAATACAATATTTTATGTGACAAGCACTTATAGGCAAGAAACTCAACACATCTGAACATTTCTGCTTCAATATATTGTGAACGATTTTACGCCTAAGACTCATTAAATATTAAAATTGCATGGTTAAATTAAACAAAGTATGAGAAATTTTAATTTTGTTTTCTCTTTAGAAAACCTGGCAGGAGATGTTTATCAAAATCATTAAATGATCAAAAACGTCATGGATTACGACATACGGAGTCATACTTTGAATCTGAATCTTGTCACAACCGCCTACACCTAAAATCCCTTTGAAGGTAAATTATTAAAACGTTAGCTGATACAATTAACATTTGTGCTTTAAAATATGTATATAAAATATTATGATATGGGATGATATGGTGTGGTAGTATGGTCGTAAATATTAGAAAACTAACCAACAACAGTCATGTGCTTGGTCTGTCTCGCTATCTGGAATCTTGGTCCTTCGGTGGATATCTCGCAAGTAAAGGCCGCTCGGACGGCGAACGGTAGAGGCATCACTCGCACCATACACCATTCCGCCTGGCACTCACCGCCTTGCACAATTATTCCCGTAACGTTAAATAGTCTTATCGAAGGCTGTTAAAGAATAAAAACAGTTTTAGCTATATAGAATAGTTACTATAAAATAAGTCGTAGAAGTTGAATTACTGGTGACGGGAGCTAAGCTGACACTTTGCCAGAGTTAAACGCACAACATAACTTTTGAATTTTGGCTTTATGATAAAAAGTCACACGGACATAATTTTAGGCAAAGCGATTTGCTACAAAATATGTCTTCACAAATTTTTTGTACGATGGAAAGTTTAGTAGATATCGCCAAAAACGTGTTTTCACCCCTTCTTCCAAGATGGCGGCCGGGGTCAAGGGCGCCAACCCCACAAACTTGGGTTTAAGCTTGTATTGACACCCCCTTACATATTCCATACAATACAATTATGTCCTCTAACAAATGTTCAGTTTGGCCCTCTAATTGTAACATTTCAATGGACTACGAGACTTGTCAGCGATTGGAATTGAACCACTTACATAGACGTAAGAGAGCAGACTTAATGCTTCTACGTGGTTTACGCAATAAGCCTATTTTATTTTATTCATGTTTGTCATGTTAGGACTAGAAAATTAGGACAATCAAATCGTTGTGAATGATTCAATGTTGATATGTGTCTCGAAAAACTATTAACTAATATAACTAATCTCGTAATAATAACTAGTATGTATAGTAGGTATACAGTATTAAGCAACTTTAAAACATTTTTAGTTTTTTTTATAAAAGCGTTGACCGCGCTGCAGCAGTATAACATTGTGGGGCACTTCCGTAGATAATGATGTAGATTATTCTAGAGTGACCTATTATGTCTAACCAATTCCGATGCAGTTCTTTCAGTATTGGCTCGTGTGGTACAGAATCATTGCCCCCTTTATAAAATCAGAAAACAGACAACTAAGAAACAACTTGCCTTTTGAGAGGGGTTATATCGAAGGATCTCATGCATATCTCTATACCACTTGACAGAGTGTAGAGTCTCGTCATTCATCTGAAAATCACAGATGAGTTCTGCTGCACGCCGCGGGTCTGCATACAGCGGCACCTTTAGTTGCGTGATCTTGTATGCTGAGGTTAATGCTGGAAAAATCATGCGCTAATATATATGTCACCGTAAAATTGTAAACACCGTTAGATTGTAATCTATCTCGCGAGATTGTGAACTGTCGAAAGATTGTGAACCTCAACACACTGCTTACAATTTAACGTATTATTAATCGGTAGATTATAATCTATCGAAGTGAAACCGCGAAACTTCACAATGAATTAACAAACATATATGGTGGCGCGTGGCATATTCCGTTCAACCAATCAGCGCGCGAGGTGCTATCCGTTTCACAATTTGATGGTTTCACTTCGATAGATTACAATCTACCGAATAATAATACGTTAAATTGTAAGCAGTGCGTTGAGGTTCACAATCTCGCGAGATAGATTACAAATTACAATCCAACGGTGTTTACAATTTTACGGTGACATATACATTTGACGAACTCTACTGCTGCTCGTTTAATTCCTTGGGTTTTTATGAAGACGGTTTCACTTCATGACTGAATTATATATGCATCTTCAACAACGGGTAATATTATTATGTAAACATACAAAACCCTGAATGTTTTTGCACATGAGATGGATACATTTAGTTGTACACAGGCTGAATTCACAAGTATTGCATTCTTTATAATTAGTTATAAATAGGTTTAGGTTTTTTATTTTGTTTATATTATGTTTTTAGTTTAATTTTTATATTAATTAGTTTTCTATTGTATTATTATTAAGTTACTGTAAAAATAGGAAATAAATAAAATAAATCGATCGCATTGTTTGTTTTGTTCTACTATATAACATTACAATCTATATATATAAAAGAAAGTCGTGTTTGTTACAACACTTATAACTCGAGAACGGTTGGACCGATTGCCATGGTTTTTGATTTGTTGGATTTGTTTCCGTCCCGAATAGCAGAATAAGCAATAAAATATCGGATAAGTTATCGAATAACAATAAACAAATTAATTAATTTTACGAATGCAAAAACCATATGGTGCCATCTGTTGACAAAACTACGCATCATTTTACGTCGAATTCGTGTCAGTTCAAGAAATTCCGATCTTGAGGTGAATGAGGAGATGCATAACCATGCTTTGATCCTGAACAAAAGATGTTGGATATCAGAAAGTGCTTAACATGCAGTATCGCCATATTGACGCTAGAGAGAAGATGCCTAATGTGTAAAACTGCCATTCTTCTTTCGCAATGGCTAGCAATAAAACATTTCTGTATTTGCAAAAAAGTTGTATTAATGTAATACTTAACATTAATGAAATCCTAAAATAAGTTAAATTAAAGTAACAACGATATTATAAGGTTGTAGGGCGGAACGAAGTTAGCCAGGTCAGCTAGTATATGATAAAAGTTAGGTGAAGACAGATAATATATGGTAATATTATTTTTATATATAAATTATGAAATAGAAAATTAAAACAAATTTAAAAAGTTTGGTCCCTGTAGCAGTGTACCTTTAAAGCTGGCAGAATTTCCTCGCTGTATTGCGATACTTATTCGCTGAGCGAGGAAAGCACCAGCTCTGGGATCTGGGTACTATCTACCAGGCGCCAACTTAAATCTTTAATTAGTGCCCCTAGCCCTAACCCTAGTTCAAGTGCACAGGCGCGGTTTTGGAGTAGGCTCCAAACTCCAAAGGGAACAAAATCGAAGTTGGAGGAAAGACTTTCTTCTTCTTATATTTGAGCCGTTTATTATTTCCCCCCTGCTCTGCGGCCGCCCCAGATTTTATCCGAGGGACGTGTGAGGGAGCTAACGTGTCCACACAAGTAGCATCCCTTACCAAAGCCCGTGCCACCCTCTAAGGCATCAATGAGGCATCCGCATGTTGGCTCCAAAATGGCTGGAACATTGACGTAGGCAAGAGAACGGCATACGATGTCGTTGAGCGCGGCGTGGCGAGAAAAACAACGCACTCTTTTGCCAATGGATGCTAGGGTTTTAAGTTAAGTTGTTTAATAAAAATTATTTCTTTAATTAAGTATATAACAACAAAAAAGCGCATGACTTAAAGTTATAATCATATCTACAGATGCCTTGTTTTAAAAGCTTTTTACGAAGCATTTTTGTTATTACTATTGAGTGGGTTCTACAGAAAAGAAGAAAGTGGTAATGAAATGGACACATTGAGTGATTTATTAGCCCATTTCGTTCACGTGAACGCTGGTCAATTCAAGGCGATATTGCCTATCATAAAAATGGACGGAAATTACTCACAATTACGGATATAAAATTTATATGCAACTTAAATATTACTTATCTACCTATTCTGTACATTATTTATATCTCTCATAGAGAGAGATAGCAAGAGATAATAATGATATATATTCGAGTTTATATCTTGTTAAAGAAGTGTTTTTCAAATTTGTAGCACTCGCAAAAACCATAGCCAATATAATCAAATGTATTTTTATCAGAACGCGATGTTATAAATAGCTAAAAATAACTTACCAAGTATTGTTAATATTGTAAAAATCTTCATGCTTATCACTAACACATTATTTCACGCGCAATCCTTGCTACAATAAAAATGTAATTAAATTAGTACCGTACTCAAATTAAGCAACACAAAAACACTCTAAAATAAAACTGGAGGTACTGGAGCTGAATTTGCCAGCTAACTTAATATATTTTATTCCAAATTTATTGGAGTAGACAATAGTGACAACCTGGTTCTGTTAAGTGTAGTTCTAAACTTTGCAGGTCGACCCTTGTCTCTGAAACAGCTACGACGCGTGTGACGTTCGTCTCGATAATACACAAAGTGTCCTTTTTCATTCCTTTAGGCGAAAACATGCGCACTGGAACTTTGGTCATTTAGTTTAATATCTCTAAGTCTTAAGAGAAGCTCTGAGTTTTCTACAAACACTTCCTATTTATTTTAATCGTTAACAAATAAGGTGCTCTCATAACCAAAACAGTGTTGTTCAATATTTCAAGTCGATTTCTATGCGAAGGAAAAGTTTTACACATATCACAACATCAACACAAACAACACAAACACTTTACAGAGACATCATCTTTGTTAAGAAAAAAATAACTCAATCCTTATCAAATAAGAAACATTTATATTTTTATTCTTTTCATCAAATTTTATTTTTGTTTTACTTTTGCCAGGAATTTTTACAGTGTAATACAACATGCTATTTAAACTTTTTAGTACATTTTGCGTGTACAATTGAATTTATTTTTAACGGGTTTGTTTATACACAAGTGATTATATATTAGTAAAGGCTTGACAGTCGTGACTTAATTTTAATCTAAAAATATTTATACTATTGTTAGATAATTTGACTTTCAGAAAAAATAGAAAAGCGCACAGAAAAAATGGCGGGAAACAGTTTTGTTTTATACTATGTAGAAAATTTTCTACGTATTATCCTTTTGAATCGCTGTTGGGGTAACCATTTGTCGAAACATTAATTTAAAATCTGTTGCGTAGTTTAAAGACTAAACTTTGTCATCTAATAAAATAATTAATAATCTGTAATCTGCGGAAAATAATGCTTAGTATTTTGCAATGTAGACCTTTAAAAGTAAATAAAAATATCCTAATTACTAAAGTTATTGTAACGCTTAGTAAACACAACCCTTCATGATTTTCCTCTGGAACAATAATTATTTAGGACCATGCTAAAATAATTTCTAAATCTTTAGATATGCAAATGTTACGAGAGAGTTAAATGTTTACAACTTTAAATAAACAGTACGAACGACTTTTTTCAATATAAATTAATTAAGAATGTACTATACAATTTCACACAAAAGCTTAATTATCCATAATTGTCTTTAGTTTCGTACACTTCTTTATCAAATGCCATAAGTTGGTGCCATAAGATGATGACACGAAAAAATGGCGCTAAAGATAGCGCCATAAGTGACAATTTGAATGTCATTGACTACAGAAGTCTAAGAAAAAGATAAAAAGGGCGCGCTTTCTTGCGCAATTTTAAATAATACTCCTAGTATTAATAAAAACTTCTCTGTTACTCTGTAAGAAAACTTAAATATTATTTTTACGATTGGTTTTAATATTGCATTTCACCATTTTTTAAATCACGATTATGTTAGATATAACTATTTATAGCAACAAGCATTAGCAATGCCAGAGAGGCTTACCAATGAAGCATGATATTTTAATAGGCGCGTATTTTATCGGCACAGTTACATTTATACGTTTTTTTTATTTCAAACCAACAAAATGTTTGTGTTAAAGCAATAATTACATTCATTATATAATGAAAAATGAACAATTTAATAAAGGAAAAGGTAGTTGTTTGGGGGAGGGGAGAAATAACAACATATTCTACTCAATCTTAGAAAATCGTCTTTGGCAACCTAGTTGATTTATGATTATTTATATACGCAAAATAAATCACGCACAAACAGCTTCGATAATTTAATGATATATATATGAAGTTGATCTAACTAAAAATGTAAGTACTTTTTTTCTTGTCTTATGAAAAATAAAGATTAGGTACAGACCGTGTTATAAAGACAATTATATTATGTTTTAAATATTAGTATTTATTAAATATGTTGCCTATTTATTCACTATGTAACCTTAGGAAGTTTGCGTTCTAACGTTCTTGAGTGTAGTCTGTATACTTATAATCGTGTAAATTAATACGCGTGATTACTTCACGCGTATTATGGCAATTTTTACATTCATTTTTGATGACTTCATTAAAATGTCCGATGAAAATGGTCGGCAAAAACGAAAGGAATTTGTTTTTGGTAATGCTATTTTTACTAGGATACTAAATACATTATCCATGTTAACGTAAAATTGTAAATACCGTTAGATTGTAATCTATCTCGCGAGATTATAAACTGTCGAAAGATTGTAAACTCAACGTACTGCTTACAATTTAACGTATTATTATTAGGTAGATTATCTATCTATATATATATTAATCTATCTAAGTGAAATTTCATTAATATTTCAATTTTAATTTCTGTTTGAAGAGAAAATATTGTTACGTTTCTGATTTTTTTATGTTGATATATTTTTTTTTCATCATGTGATGTCCGAATTATTGATTACCTACTAAGTAATAAATACTAATTTTTCAAGTGCATTTATTTTATTTGACCGATACCCTTGTTTCATTCCTAACAATATGGACATATAACGGTCTACTATAAAGCCGACCAATCATCGCGCGAGGTGCGTACCGTTTCACAATTTGACGATTTCACTTCGATAGATTATAATCTACCGAATAATAATACGCTAAAATGTAAGCAGTACGTTGAGTTCACAATTTTTCGACAGTTTACAGTCTCGCGAGATAGATTACAATCTAACGGTTTTTACAATTTTACGTTGACATATCTTAATATATATAAATTACGTGTCACGTTGTTTGTCCGCTATGGACTCCTAAACTACCGAACCGATATCAATCAAATTTTTTACCTGTGCAGTTTGATCTAACTTAAAAGATAGGTTAGCTTACATCTCAAATTATACCCGCAATATTTTATTGCAAAATATTTGTTTATTTTTTGATAGTCACAATTCTAACAGATGGCGCTGTGTTTCAACGTTTCAAATAAGCTACAATTTAATGGCATCACCACCAAAAAAGCATGGTGGTCCCCATGACTGGTGTTCTCCTAACGTTTCCCTTAAATAGTTTACTACTATGTAATATAACTAAAACCTTAGCCACAGCAACGCTTGGCCGGTCTGCTAGTACCTACATATATAAATATCAAACGAAAGCTATTTTTTCTATTTGTCGATTTAAACATTGTTATGTATTTAGTGTAAATAGCTCAAATGTAGCTAAATGTATATTACAATAGTGTATCTAATTAGACTGGAGAGCAAAAGCGTTTTACGAATGTTTCACTGTTTAAACATAATTACGGACGACATAGAAGCCGCACGTTATGACGAATGTCTAGAACATTGTTTGCCTCACCTTTTTTGTGCCGCACCTACAGTACCGAAAATTCTTATGCCCCCTTATGTACATAATTATTAATTTAAAAAATTGATAGGTTTATGAAGAAATTTTCTCTAAATTTTCACTAGGAAATTTTCAACGAACCAACAAGTAAATTTTCAAAACATAAAGAAAAACTGAAATTCAAATACCAAATAATTTTATTAAGGGGTTTTCTATATTAATGTAGTGAGGTCCTTGCTGTTGATGCTTCCTGCATTTGTTTTTAAATATAAACGGGGGCAAACGAGCTTGCGGGACGTCCAAAAAGGGCAGTCATCGCAGCCCATAGACACCCATTTTTAGTGGGTGCGTTTCCGGCCTTTTAGGAGGAGATTCCACAGTTCGCTAGGGCCCCACTTAACACTTAAATTGCGCCCCACGTTGGGTTACACTGGTTCAGAACGTAATTATTACCACTCTTTTCGCGAAAACATTATGACGTTGGTGAAACATATTATTACCATTCTCTATTTGTTTTTAAACAGTTTTTATGGTTGTTGCTATCTATTTCAATAATTACTTAAACGTGAATTACTAACATTGTTCCAAAATTAATTTCCGTAGAATAAAGACATCCTCGTGTTTTTTATGATAAAATGGTTAGCGAAAACTCTGAAAAAAATTACAGTTATATTGCCCAAGGAAGTCAAAACTGACATAACATTAAAACACTCGTAATAGCTTTACGAGTGTTCCCCGGGGCAAGCGATACGTAACATATGTCCTATAAAGTCTTTTTGTAAAAGAGTTTATGTGGAACGTGCACGTTCGTTAGAATATATTTTTACCTAAGACGTCCAATTCTGATTTGTCTCAAACTATTTTCTTTAACAGTTAAATCAAGTCACGTGCGGATTAATCAAGAATGACAAGTTTATGTATTCAGGGGAGGTTGTAGCCACTAACGAGGTGACGCGTTTACAAACCCCTAACATCTCTTGATTACACAAGTCAACAAAAAATATATCTTTCTTTGAGTCTGTTATTTAGTGAATATTTTCTGATTGTATACATCGAAAAAGAAGCAGAAACTCTATTTATAATAAATAAAGTTTGCTTTTGTACCTTTACACAATGTAAAACGAATATTATAGTGTTTTAGCAGTTTTTTTAGGAGCCGTTGCATAGAAGATACAGGAGAGGGGCAGGGGAGGATGTAGGTGTGTAGCGGGAGTGACAAACTGTTAAAGGCAGTTCTGCTTCACAATGGAAATAAATTTCCATCTCTTTCCCTTGCTCATTCTGTAATGCTTAAAGAAAATTACGAGAGCGTTAAAATGTTGCTACAAGTTTTAAAATATGAAGAGTACGTTTAAGTTTGCCAGTGATAGGAGATTTCAAAATGGTTGGATTTCTGATGGGAATGCAAGGCGGGTACACTAAATATCCGTGTTACATTTGTTTATGGGACAGTAGAGCCGATGCACTTCACTACCAGCAGCACTCATGGCCACAACGGAGCGAGTTTCAAATAGGACAACATAATGTCAAAAATGAACCGATTGTGAAGCCCGATCATATTTTAATGCCTCCATTGCACATTAAATTAGGTCTTATGAAGCAGTTCGTAAAGGCTCTGCGTCAAGACTCTGAGGCCTTTCAATATTTAAAATAATTTTTTCCCGAAATTGTCAGAGGCTAAAATTAAAGCTGGTATTTTCATTGGTCCACAAATAAAGAAAATAATGGCCAGTGAACAATTCCTACAGCTCCTCAGTACCCACGAAAAACAAGCGTGGCTCAGCCTTAAAGCAGTGATAAATGGCTTTCTTGGCAACAGAAGGGCAGAGAATTACACGGAGCTTATTACTGATATGCTTCACAACTTCAAAGTTATGGGTTGCAGAATGTCATTGAAAGTCCACATGATACATGCTCATTTGGATAACTTTAAAGACAACTTAGGTGCATATTCGGAAGAGCAAGGGGAACGTTTCCACCAAGATGTGATAAACTTTGAAAAGCGTTATCAAGGACAATATAATGATGGGTGACTACATTTGGGGGCTCATACGAAAAAGTTCCAACTTACACAGAAGAAATACCAAGTCTGTTCATTTTTAAAGTCTTATTTGTATTATTTTTTATATATGCCGTCTTGTATAATTAAAGTCAATAAAAAAATGTGAATTCAAAACTGTTTTCCTTTTACATGTAATAATTGAAATGAAAAAATAGAGCTCTTTCATAAAAAATAAATTTCGTTGTAGTAACTACAAAAGCAAACTTTAATAGATAAAAATATTTTTTCTTTAATTAGTTAGGCATAAGTAATCAAAATCAGAGGTACAGAACGCAGACTCAAAATTCGTGTTGACCCGTGTTATCTTAGATTTAGAAGATTTTCCTGTGTATGTACGAGTACATTATATATAGTGAAACAGGACATATTGAACATGATTATGGACCAACTGTAACCTTGCGCTAACCTAACGCAAATCTCTGGTTCTAATCTATTTATTTATTTTATTCCTTTTGCACAAGAGTTAAATTATAATATTAACAATTCACAAAAAGCAACGGGCGGACTTATCGCTACAAAGCGAACTCTTCCGGTCAACCTGAATGAAAGAGAAAAGTAAAAGGTGCAAATTTGGAAAACTTAATCTTAATATTAATTAAGACCAGTGACCAGTGACCAGTGAACCATTGTAAAGATGACATGATTATTAAAAGAAGCCAAAAAATAGAGGCCCATACCCTGAAGTATATCCCTAGATACCCGAATATACTACTCTGTGTTAGTCAGTAATCGAGATGTTTTGTCTTAGTTGTGTTTGTCTTATATAAATATATTAAAAACAGATTAATTATCCTTTATAAAATCTGTAGAACAAATATTGATAGGACAACATTTATGCTGTTTCAAATCAAAATTTTAATTGGTTTTGCGTCTATAAACTCAATATAAATAATAATCCTATATTCAAATAGTTTTAAACGGCTTCGAATATTATTAATATAAATTAATTGGATTCACCTTTTCAGAACAGTCTAAAGTTGAAAAACGTGACATGACACGGTCTAACAAACGATTTTCTAACTTAAATTAATATGACTGAAACCTTATTCTGCCTGAATTAATATGGCATATTTTCTTTTGTAAGCAAACAAGTGAACATCAATTTACGTAATTTAACTTATCTTTTAAAATTGTAATGACTGTAGCAAGTTTTGCCGTAAGAAGAATACAAATGGCATTGCAAATCTTTTTTATCTAGACATTTCAAGCTCACAACCTCGACACCTACGCATATATATTAAAGTCATAATCAAAGATGATCGTATTATGATAATAAAAACTATTTATCATCGGCAGAAACTTGTTCCTGGAGGCCAAAGCATGTTGAATCGAATACTTTTAAGCGATCATCTCGCACACCATTTGAAGCGTCTGTTCCGAAATGAGGTACACTATTTGTTTTTTGTTGACGTTATTTATAACCACTACTATTTGTTACGAACCAGACGATGATAACGAAGAGTTTGATGTATTTTACGAAGAATTAGAGAGAGAAGAACAAAGTAAAAAGCCAATAATATACGATTTAAAGGACGCGAAAAATTTATTTGAGAAATACATTAAGGATTTTAATAAATCGTATAATGATGCTAAGGAATACAAGGAACATTACAAAAACTTCGTTGATAATCTCAAATATATAAATGAAGTGAACTCGTCGGGAAGATCGTCTATAGCGGGACTTAATTCGTTATCCGACAGTAATGCGGAGGAAGAAGTTGAAGGATTTATGTAAAAGGTTAGTGTTTATGACTTTCAAAAATTTATTGTTTTGTTCCTAAAGATTTTGCAGTCAATACCTCATCTAACTGCAATTATTTATAAGTTCTTAAAACAATATGCATACATAAATAATTCAAGAAAATATGACGCTATAAATGGTACATAATGGATAATTTTTATGTTCTAATGTCTAGGCATTAGAACATAAAAATTATCAAGGAACATAAATATACGCAAAAGAAAACGCAAATTTAAAATAATTAAAAACTTAAACCTAATCAAGCTGATTTTATGTTTATTACGTATCCGTGAAACGTATCTTAATTTAATTAATATTAGTTACATGGAAGAGAAGTACGCAACGCTTTTCGAACAATAAAATGATATTGTGGTAGTAAATGCATGGCTCCTTGTTTTTGGTTAGAAAAAAGTTCGTCTACTAGATAATAAATATAGTTAAAAAAAAACTATAAAACACGCTTTTAAAGCACATCCAACTAAAAAGTGAAAAATAATTCCTAATTAAGGCTGAAAATGGTAATGCTTTAAAAGCGTGTTTTATAGTTTTTTTAAACTATATTTATTATCTAGTAGATGAACCTTTTTTTTAACCATTTTTTTTTCCACTTTTTAGTCCTAGCAGCAATACGTGTTGTCTCAATTTAATCGTATTGCTTTGTGGACTTAAAAAAAATGTCATTGTTTTTTTCGAGATAAACCTATGAAATTATTATATTGTCGCTGATTCTTTATAAGTGTACAAAGTTTGAATTAAATCTGTCCGTTTAAAGTGGGTCAAAATCGAGTCCGAAGGAGTCGGTTACATACATACATACATACATACATACATATACATAGATACAGGTGAAGCTAATATAAAGCGTGTAAAAATTATATAAAAAGATGCAAAATGGACTTTACATTTTTGTTTTCTAATCTCATTAAAACTAAATCGATTTTATTCTATAAATTATACAGACTTAAAGTTTCACTTTGTTGCTTCATCCGATGATGTAACAAAGCTGTGACCTTTTGAATTTTATAAAAGGTCAAACATTTATGAGTTAAGATAGGTTATTGCGCCGTTGATTTTTAACAGTTGACAGTTGGCACTGACAATTGTCAGGCTTAAATTGATTAAGGTTCGTTCGAAAATCGTTAATTATAAAACTACTAGCTGTTCCCTGCCAAGTTTCGCTGTGGCACATTGTGATTGAATGGTTGAGAAATGAGAAACAAAACAAAGAAAACGTTTCATATAATTTTAATTTTGCAATACTTGTGGAATATAAATGAAAAAATAAAATAATAAAAAAGAAAAATGATAAAAAAATTGATAAAAACAATCCTTGATGCGAATTGAAGCGTACACAAACCAACATAATATTTTTTAACATACGAAAGTAATGTTTTTAATCGAAGTTATAAATCTCTTTAGTGTTAAACGCATGTCACGGTCAGCTTCTAGCTGAGCGTAGAGCGTCTTGCACACTAACTTTTTGTTTATTTTTTCAGCAATACTCTCTGGGATGAAGAAAATATACGTAAAACCAAGAATAAACTTGAAATGATCTGTACTGGACAAAACTATAAACGAAATTAAACTATATTGATCATACTGACTTCTATTTACGCGAAATATAAAAAATTAAAAATACTCACTATTTCAGCAATTTTAAAATAAAGCACCCGAAACGACGTCGAGATTACTCGGCGGTCACTTCTATAATTTTAATTCCAGATTAACATTTTTTTTTAAATAAAATTTGTAATAATTAATCTTGTTTTAATTGTGTATACTTTTGTAAAACATTTCACGAATTAAGTATAATCGGAGACTTTATATTGTATGTAATTACGTATAGGACTGTCGCAACGGCGGTGGGCAGGCACCATAGCGCCCATGGATAAGAACCGATGGGCCCGCAGGCTCCTTAAACGGAGACCTTGTTCTACCAAAGACCATTCGGCTGCCCATCGAGTAGGTGGACGGACGCCAGTGCAAGGCACACTAGAGGAAAAAAATGTAAATGAAGGAGGTCGTCCAGAAATGGACTAAAAAAAGAGGATTATGATGATGGTGTAATCTTCTTATTATATATATAAATAACGTGTCACGTTGTTTGTCCGCTATAGACTCCTTAACTACCGAACCGATTTCATTCAAATTTGCACACTGTGTGCAGTTTGATCTAACTTAAAAGATAGGATAGCTTACATCTCAATTTATACCCGCAATATTATTTTATTGCAAAATATTTGTTTATTATTTGATAGTCACAATTCTAACAGATGGCGCTGTGTTGAAAGTACCATCGTTTCACATAATTTACAATTTAATGGCATTACCACCAAAAAAGCATGGTGGTCCCCATGACTGGTGTTCTCCTACCGTTTCCCTTGAATAGGTTACTACTATGTAATATATCTAAAACCTTAGCCACAGCAACGCTTGGCCGGTCTGCTAGTTTATAATTATTTGTCAATCCTATAGTAGTTAATATCCTGTTATCCATAGAGAGACATGGGGCAGGGACATTTTGTGCTTATTTTATTTTCATTAACCTTTTTGAAACTCTAAACGGCCTACACGCGCAGCATTATCAACAAAGCTACAAAAGATATTTATGAACTTTCCCGAAGAAAATTTAATTTTTCGTTCGATCATAAACTGTTCGCTCCGATAACGTTGAGGGATCGTGGCGCGGGATACAATTGATGGGCCGAGTACGTGCTGTGCCTCTTGACGCTTTACGGATAATGATAAAATGATTTGTAATAGTTCAACTAACACGGCGGTCTTATATCGATAAAATCTGGGAGAATCGCACGATTCAGTAGCAATTTTGCAACTGTCACTAGCAAATAGATGTTACGGGGCATAATCGCTTGTTACGAGTAGCTCACACTTTCTGAGCATTCATGTACCTATGTAAAAATGAAATTCAAAGCTATTTTACTGTTCTAATTCGCCTTAGTCTTAACTCTACTAGGTATAGTATTAAATTCTAGAAAGCATCAGTTTGCTTCTTTACAGTGGTTTCAGAATTAATAAACCAACTATAATTAGCATAACAAGAAGTGCATCACATTTTATCAACATGTTGCTATAATATATAAATATAATATAAAATATTCACATAATAAGAACGTACGTGCGTTTATATGTTATAGATTTAAAACTATTATCAATAACACTGTCGTAAAAATCTCCTTTTAATTTCAAATTTCACATTCAATCAATATCCTTCCATTAGTTATAAAATATGCGATTACAATTATTACTATCAAAACATTGGTAATAAGCAGTTGCATAGATTAAAAAAACCGAATGTGTTACGTCATCGATCCTAATCTGTGGTCATAGTCACGTGCGCCAGACAATTTACTGAGAGGCATTTTATCCTGTAAATTGTCTATGGTGTGATTGATGATACGATCATGAATAGACCTAAATCGAATATAAATTTAGCATATATGTATGTCGCACATATAAAACCGTCTTCGGTATAAGGTGTTTCAGTTTTATTTTAATATTTATAAAAGTTATGTAAGTCATTAGGGTTTAACCAAATTGTATATTTTGTTTAATTTTAATATGAATTTGCAGGAACGATCTTTATTTAAAAACAAAAATATTTAACATTTTCTTCCTTGTGTTTTAAATGCATTGTACCTAATTTACTTTCTTATGTGCCTAGTGAAGTGCGCTGTAAACAGGTGCCTCATCACAGTAATTTTGTGATGGTGGAGCAAAAGCTGAGAGCATCTCCCTCAAAGGAGTGTGCTAAACTTTAGTGCACATACTTCTATTTATGCCACCATACATACTTACTAGTGGAATAAATGTCTGGTTTTAAAATTATAAATATATCGCCGGGAATCAAACTTGGACATGAACGTCACGGCGTCACCATAGCCAATAGATACAATAATTTATCCGATACTTCTCTCAATCTGTACTAAGTATTGTGTGTATTTCACGGCCCTTTGTTTTTCACACCCATTTATAAGTAAATTGGAACAATACAAAGGCTCTTAAATTAAATCAAATGATGGTCCCTTCACGGTTATCACCAAAAGGATAGACCTAAAACGGAAAGCTGTATTTGATTATGTGGCGATTTACGAATTGGTGATTAAAGCTCTATGTACCTTGTCACATATTAATATATTTAGTAAATGGTACACAAACTTCACAACAAAGGGGAACACAGAATATTTTAATTAAATCAACAACGTTTGGGTGTGCCACAGAAATAATAGGCATAGATAAAGATAGGATATAAAGACATGGCGCGAAATGCAATACAGTTTTGACGTATGGCACTCGGGCTTTGGGCAAAGTCCCGTTTTTTAATCATAGACAAAGTGTGTAATTTTATATACTCCTAATTGGTTTGATAAATAAAGGCTGGTAAAAAAAAGGTAAAAAGATATCTGTGTCTGAAGAAAATTATTACTATTTCTTCTGTACATATATTTTTTTTATTTCATCAGAATCAATTTCAGAACTCATGGTTCGGCCGTATGCTTTTTTTAGCCGGAAAGAAGGATCATAATTTTCTCTATGTTAAATTTAATATAAATTTGTGACCCATGTGGAATGCAATTATTCCCTGGATACGTTGATACCCAAAAGCAAGATCCTTATACTCATTATAAATTGCTATTCGTCATAAATTTATACGGTCCAGTGTATAATTTAAAAAAAACATAGGAAATTTATTTTTAACACAAATATCCAATACTCTAACTTAACTAACTCAAACGTAAAACTTTGTTTCATTTATTTTCCCAATATCCATACAATATATAAGTATTTAAGTATTACAAAATGGCTGAATATAATTTGGCAAAGCCCTAGTGGACTTTACAGCTAACATTACAGTAAGACTAGCCGTAATCTACAGTTTCAGCTTAGCAATTCCTACTGCGGGTAATAGGGTTATCCCTGACACTATAAATATTATTATTATTATTGAGGTCAAAATGATCAAATTTTATACAAGAAACATCGTCAGCACGCTGTAACATCAAATAGAGACAGCTATCCCGGCGAATCTTACGATTTCCTGTCACATACAAAATCTATAAAGTGTAAACGCCGATTTACATTATCTTAGTGTTTAGGAGAGTGCTTTAGGATAGTACTTTAGTTGAAACATGTAAACGCTACTTGCTTTAGTAAACGCTACGCTAAAGAACTTGCCTTTCAAGTTGTACTAAAGCACTCTCCTAAACACTAAGATAATGTAAATCGGCCTTAATGGTTTAATGGCGCCGCATGCTTGATTGACATTACCCTTCCATTCTCGTTTATTCAGTTTGTGTATTAAACGTTATGTTTTGTCCATATCAAATCTTATCATTAGGTATTTCTCCACGGTTAACATTATGATAAGCGTGCAATTTCGATAGTAAAACGCGCACATTAGGTACCTATACAAATTCACTGTAATAATTCATATGCTATAACCAAATTATTTACAATTAATCTGTGATGAAAAATGGACTTGGTGGACATGTTATATAGAGACCTTTCGCTGAGTCTTTGTCGCAAATTTAAATTATTTTCTTTTGCATTGTTATTTTTCTACACAATTATGTATTTACATTGTATATTTGCCTTGGGTTGCGAATTTGTGGGGCTCTGGGCATTACTACTTAGTTAATTTTGTGTAACGGTGCGCGCGCATCGTAAAATTTCACTCTCATCAATTTTTCATAACGCGCCTAAAGAAGTATAACTTCAAAAATAGGACAATAAAATATTTGATCTATTTAATATGACATAGTGTTTGTGTATACAGCATTATTATTATTATTAAAGCTTTATTAATCAATACAAAAATTGGTTAGTTTACATTCCTTAATATTAGTACAATTTGTTGTGTTAGTATTAGTTTAAAAAAAAAAATTAAGTTAGATTCCTTTTTTTCTTTTTTGGAGGTCTAGTTTGATTTGGCACCTTTCAGAGTAAAAGCCTCCTCCATATTCTTCCATTTCTCTTTGTCTTGAGCAACATTCATCCAGTTTTTTCCCGCTAGTTCTATATTGTCATCTGTCCATCTTTTCTTTTGTCGTCCTATGCATCTCTTTCCAGTAGGTCCAGTCCATTTTGTTATATCTAGTGTCCATCTTTTATGCCGCGCTCTAGCAATATGACCTGCCCATTATACAGCATTATACTGTACAACATTATTGCAGAAGAATTTGACAGATGTGTAGTTATGTTAGGTATATAAATTATAAAGAAAAAAAAATTTTTTTTTAAATCCATTAGTGCACAGCAATGATACGAACTCATGACCTCCGGGTGCACACAGGACCACGCCCAAGCCACTTGGCAAACTTCTTTCTTATTCTTTCAACATCTATCATTTTGAATAAGTCTGATATCCCCTTATATCTATTTCGTGTAAATGTATTTCTGCAGGCATACAATCTGTAAAAAGGAGATCCTTTTCTTACTCTTCTTTTTCAATCAAAAATATTTCTGCGATGTTCCTCAACGCATATTACCAAGAAAATCAGCACTAATAAGTAGAGAACTAATATTTAAATGAGACAAACAACGACTAACTTCATAATTCAAGTAGTTTCGAATCCATTTCACTTCAGCTTTCATGGCCTACCAACATTGTCCAAATATTGAGATGAAGCTATACCTGACTGTATTACAAGTTACTATTTATCGCACAATATTATGTACTTTAATATTCTAAAAGCCTAAACTTACTAGAGAAAATTTATGCTTTTAGAATAATGTAAAACATTAAGTTGACAATACAATAATTAAATTTTCCAGACTGAACAATTTACGATTACGATTTATGACTTAGTTACCTTATTTTTCAATAAGCGTATCGATAAAAAATATCAGCATTAAACATTAACGAGTTTTTGTTTTGTCATTAATACCGTAATATTTAAAGGTATATAAACCATAACTTTTAAAGAAATCAGTGCATTCAGTAAATAGTCTTACAATGATTCGCATAATTTGTGTCTTGTTCGTAGCTGCGTTGGTGAGTTCTGCGCCAGAAAAAAAACCACATTACGATATAAACAACGCTCCGGCCTTGTTCGAAAAATTCATCAAAGACTATAACAAACACTACAAAGATGCTGCAGATCGTGTAGAACACTATATAGCGTTTGTAAATAATTTAATAAAAATAAATGAATGGAACAGCCACAATTACCCAGGGTCCACTTTCGACATAAATGGGTTGTCGGATTATACCCCTGAGGAAGAGCACAATATTATGAACGGGTTTAAACATTATCCTTAAACTTCATAGAACGTAAGTATTTTATATTTATATTAATTGATGACTCATTTTAAAGCCCTTAGGGTCGATTCGACCAAACTTCAATTTATACACGAGTAACTATTCCAAGGATAATCTATTCCATGATTTTAATCTCGAGTAAATCCATAGTCGTTTGTCCACGTAATCGATAGTATAATTGCGCTAGGAATAACAATACGCGAATAGCAAGAGAATGGTGAACGAAAATAAAACTCGGCAAATAAATGTTGTTCTACAACGGGACAGTGTAAGAGCATACATCATGTCAACTCGATTTTGCCGTATTATAGTGTGAAAAAGTAGCTTTTAACAGGTGTCAAACGACAACAAAAAGTTTTTATTTCTTGTTTGTTTGAGGCTTTCGTTTAAAAAGGAACTTCTGTTGAGCCCAGTTGAATTTCATTCTAATATTATAGAAAATAAAAAATCTAAAAACAAATAAATAAATAATAAATTGTTTAAACGTTTCATTATACAATGCTAGACTATTAATTTAGTGCGTTGCGTTGACTTGAAATTAAAACACAGAATACATATTTGTGAAATGACAGAAATCAGCTGATTGGACTGACTGACGCCATTAAATTATTCTAGGAAAAGCTGTTATTCCGTGCGAAACGGCGGTATAGTAGAAATTCCCGAATAAGCCCACTATTCTTAGAATATGTAGTTGGTAAAACGTAAAATTGATTTACTCTCGATTAACTGACGATTTATTCTAAGATTAAGATTTACTCTTGTTTGGTCGAATCGACCCTTAGACAAACAGGCAATCTACGACCCAGTTTGCGCGGGAAATGTTAAAAAAATTCCGAGTGATGCTGTCAATGTAATAGCGATTCTATATGATAAGACTCGGAACCTCAAGGAAACTAATTAGAAATTATTATTATATTAAGCCGATTATTATACTATACAACTTTTAAATCAATTTAAACTACACAAAACACTTTTAAATCAATTTTCCTTCAGTTTTATATTTTAACTTTTTGGTTTAATTTCTTTTAATCTCTTCGTGTTTGTTTTGTTTGACTGAAAGTGCTTGTCACATTAAATCTTGTATTTTATTTTTCTTGTACCAATGTATCAGTATGCCAAACGTTGGCAAGAATTTATAAATAAAATAAATAATAAAACATACCTAAGCGTAGCACAAAAAATACTAAACATAATATAGAAAAAAATATGTTTTCTTTTTGATATATACGATTTTTATATAATTGCGTTGTAGTACCATCTATAAATGTTGATAGTATCGACACTAAGTTAAGCAAAGTATTAAACGCTGATTCATTCATTGATTTGCTGGTTAAACAAAGTATTGGTTATTGGTTAAGATAAGTAAAATCACACCGTTATACAAAACGGGCAGCACTTCGGACCCCACAAATTTTAGACCCATATCTGTGCTGCCGGCTTTGAGTAAAATCTTTGAAAAAATCATTCTTGAACAATTATGTTACATTTTAATAATAATAAAATTATGCATAGAAAGCAGTATGGTTTTACAAGAGGTCGCTCCACAGCAGATGCTGGCATTCAATTAATTTCCGAGATTTTAAATGCTTGGGAAAATTCTCATGATGCCATTGGAGTTTTTTGCGACTTATCAAAGGCTTTTGACTGTGTCCATCACGAAATCCTAATCAAGAAACTTCAACACTATGGCATTGGCGAAAAAGCGCTAAATCTTGTGGAATCATACCTTAGCGATAGAATTCAAAAGGTAAATGTAAATGGAGCTATATCACAGGGATCCTCTGTTACTATGGGAGTACCGCAAGGCTCCATACTTGGTCCCTTCTTATTCCTCGTCTATATAAATGTCCTGCCATTTCTTGTAAAGGAGCTTCACGAGATAGTACTGTTTGCTGATGACACTTCGCTTTTATTTAAAGTGAAACGACAAAATCCATCACTTGATAACGTAAACAGTGCCATCTCCAGTGTAGTTCACTGGTTTAATACAAATAATCTTAAGTTAAACGAAAAGAAGACAAAATGTGTTAAATTTGTAACTACAAATGTAAAAAGTAGTCATTCTCAAATAATAATTAAAGACGAGGAAATAGACTTTGTTGATAATGCGGTGTTCTTGGGAATTACTTTAGATAGTAAACTCCAGTGGGGCCGACACATAGAAGGTCTTTCGAATAGGCTAAGTTCCGCAGCGTTCGCAGTGAAAAAGATACGCGATCTTACGGATGAGAACACAGCAAAGCTTGTTTATTTCAGCTATTTTCATAGTATTATGTCATATGGTGTTATTTTGTGGGGTAATGCAGCTGACATTAAATCGATATTTGTATTGCAAAAGCGGGCTATAAGAGCGATCTGTGGGTTGTTCCCACGGGAGTCGGTCCGAAGCAAATTTAAGGAATTACATATTTTAACTCTGGCAAGTCAATACATTTATGAGAATATTTTGTATGTGCGGAAAAATATAGATATCTTTAAAAAGAATAGTAGCTTCCATAATTATAGTACTCGTAATAAAGACAAAATTAGCGCACCAACCAGAAGGCTGCATAAAACGAGTAATTCTTTCCAAGGCAATTGTATACGTTTTTTCAACAAAATCCCTAGTGAGATACAAGCGTTGTCAATAAATAAATTTAAATCGTACATTAAAGTAAAGCTGCTTGCTAAGGCTTATTATAATATAAATGAATATTTAAACGATCCTAGTGCTTGGATATGAGTTGCTCCAGTATGTATTATAGGTAACACGACTGAATCTCTCGGCTGCATTTCCAGACTCTGGGGCGATCGTCAACATCCACGACTGTTTTAATGTAAAGTGGGAACAAACCGTGATCCATGTGGTATCCAATTGTTTCAGTATTATTATTATTTTCTTATGTAGCCAAGTCCACATTTCAAGGATCGTCATGCTCGCTTAAATGTCATTGCTTGTGGCGGCGTCCATGCGTCGGGTTGTCTCTCTCCCTAAAATATGGCGAGGTGGCCGATGGCTGGCCATGCGTCATACTCGTGAACGGGTGCTACTTGTGGTGACTGGTCGTACTTGAATTCGTGTATGCGGTGATGTTAATTATTTCGACTATGTGTTTGCGTGTTGTTCCCACGAGAATGTAAGTGCGTGCTCCTATTTCACCATGCCTCCTGCTGATAGGGGACATGTCTTTGTTTTTATTTATGTTATTATTATTAATTACTTAAAAATCATGTGGAACATGGTGTAATGGTTGCAGCTCCTTACAAATGTTGTGTAGGAGGCAAAAAAAAAAACATGGCGATTAAAAAGAGTGGCGGAGAGTTTATTGCCAGTTCTTCTCTTCCGTTCTACGCCCTTGATTTGAGAACTGGCAGTAAATGTAAAATTAGAAGCATTAATATTTATTTCTTTAATGACGAATCACAAGTGTACATTGTGTTACCTACGTGAATAAATGATTTTTGAATTTTAAATTTTTGAATTGAAATCTGAATACCCTTAGTCTTGCGGGTAACCGCCAGAGGCTCTGTCATATTGTTTTGGTAATACTTTACTGAAATTTGTATAATTTGGTAATTAGTGAGTAATGAGTTGGTACTCACGTTAGAGATATTCCTTTTGTGTGTAGGAGTATTTAAATTCAAGTTCAAATATATATATTAATCAAAATATTATTTTCAGATCAACATCATTGAGCCACTTGGAAAAAAGTCTTCAATATTTCTATTATATCTTCAATTATATCTCTGTAACTCAAACTATTCATGTTTTTCCAAATTTTAAATTGAGAAATTAAAACTGTAGTTGCTGTGACATTTTTTTCGTGAATTATCTGATAAACTCGCCCTCGTTAAACGAAAATTAGTCAATAAAGCTTTTTATAAATTTGATAAATACTTAAATGATCTTAATCCTTGGGATTGATTTGCTCCAGTTCAAACAATTTGTATGGCTCAATACTTGGCGATTAAAAAGAGTGGAGGAAAGTTTCTTGCCAGTTCTTCTTACCCGCTCTACGACCTTGACTTGCGAACTGTTAGTAAATGTAAATTAACAATTAATTTAACTTATTTCTGAGGATTCAAAAGTGTACTTGTTTACCTATATGAATAAAGATAGTTTGAGTTTGAACCAAAAATGAATTATATACGTAACACATATAAAGCTCCCATATTTGAAACGTTGGATTTGACTCAATTAATCTGGTACCTACCCTACCTTCTTCAAATACTAAATTTCGTTCAAGCCAACTGGAGTGGTATGTATTTTATAATTATTGCTTTTTGTCTCTAGTACAAAAGAGTTCATGGATCTATGGACTATCTTTCAGTCTTAGCGTTCTTGTAAACATAGCTGATTATGTTTAATTTTCTAAACAGTCACAGAGGCACATTACGTTAATGTTAACTATGTAATAATCTCAGGGGAAATCCACGCAAATTAGGTGTGTTTAGTAAATCGTCGGGAGCCACATCGAATCCTTTTCTTTTGAAAATAAATGAATGAATCCCTCGGTTTCACCCATGTTATCTTATTTAACCCCTTGACATTCTCTTTCATATAATCCTGCTTTCTAACTCTGGTATTCCCAGGATGTGTAGGTTAGCCAATAATTTTTTTCTCCTGTCTTCAAAAGCCCTGCACTCTTCTGTACAGTTTCGCAGGGCTCTTCACAAAATAAGCATGTAAATTTGTGTCTATACTATGATTTTATCCTTTACTTTATATACAATTATATTATCATAGTTAATATTTAAGTTTAGGTAGACATATAATAATTCTAAGCACTCAGCAAGCAATCTCTTAACAAGGGTAAATAGTTTTTATTTAGCTGTTGTGTTTTTAACTTTAAAAAAGGAGGAGGTTTTTATTTACGGATAACTGATTTTGATGTTTCTTTTTTGAATCCAGAAACCAGGATATTAGGATGGCATCGTAGAGAAATCAAGGAGAAAAAATTATTAAATGATTCCTTCGAAAGTCGGTTTTTGGTAAAAAATATTTAGTTTTTAAGCTTTACTGTAATGGTCATTACCTTTATAAACAAAGAAATCATTTTATTAAGAGCTCCTTAACAGCCCAGTAAAATAATACTTAATAATAATAGAAATATGTATTGTTATATTGCTTTTAAACCGCCACCGTGCCATATTCACAGCTTTACTTGACTCGAGGGTCTGTGGTCAGTCTAAAACATTCACGGATGTAAAGGGCATATTAAATCAAGACGGCTTAATTAAATGTTTTGTTATACCCAAATCTTTAAAAGCACTAAACAGAGTTTTTGGGACATAAGGAAGCTTCAACGACCGATGCATTAAACGATAGGATGCATAGCCGGATAGTTAGATACATGGGTAAATATGTATAAAATAAATAAATAAGTGGCGCTACAATCTCTTTAGATCTTGGCCTCAAATTTCTGAATCTGTTTCATGATAATTTTTAAATCTAATAGGCAAGTAGGTGATCAGCCTCCAGTGAATGACACACGCCGTCGACTTTTTGGGTCTAAGACATGTCGGTTTCCTCACTACGTTTTCCTTCACCGATTGAGCAAATGTTAAATGCGCACATAGAAAGAAAGTCCATTGGTGCACAGCCGGTGATCGAACCTACGACCTAAGGGATGAGAGTCGCATGCTGAAGCCACTAGGCCAACACTGCTCATGGTAAATGGGTAAATGGTAAAAACATGGGTAAATATATCGTTATTAAAATGTCATAATGATGAAGATGACCTTGATACATCAAACAAACTTAGGTTATAGGCATAAACGTTAAACAGGCGGTAGGTAAGCAACTTAATTTGCTGATAATGTCTACCTACCTACTCGTAGGACTTAACAGACACCAAAATACACTTCGAAACCACATTCAAAGTCACACAAACATCTAGCTGGTATCGTTTGCAAAACGTGTCAAAGGAGCTATGTAAACGTATTGTGAATACTGAGTGTTGATATTCCTGTATCTGAACGATGCATTCTATATTTTTAAATTAAACATTCTGAGAATATGTCGAGAAATTTATTCCTGATTTCGTTTGTTACTACTACGTGAAATATTGGCGGTCAACACAGCTCCGTCGTGTAACTATAGAACCATGGTCAATGGTGCCTTTATTTTAAATTAACGTATTCCTCTAAAGATAAAAATAATACTTTACCACGCGCAAGCTGCGTCATTCAAACAGTACGTAAGTAGTTACGGACGAACTTACAAACCCCATTTGGACTATATTTACGAATTGCAAAGAAATTTTGTATAATGACCTGAGATTGTTTAGACACTCCCTTTACCAATCTATTAACAAATTCAAATTCGCTTCTGAAGGAAAACTTTTACGACTCAAAGTAGCGTCGAACGAGCGATAAGCAACCTTAAACTTCGAACAAACAAAGTATAGTCGCAAGGGTACCCTGCAATTTTTAAAAGGTATTTTTTGGTCAACCTGGGATGTGATTGCTTGGCTTTATAAATTTAAGATAGATAGTCTATGAGGTAAAATCCTTAGATCTTATTCTACAAACTACGAGATAGTGGATTCAACAGATGCGAGAACTGCGTGGTTAGCATCCGGTCCAGGCTTGAGTTTGCCGTCTAACGTCAACTTTCAAAGAAGCTGTGATGATCCTCTTTGTAAATCTGAATTCCAGAACTTATTAGGCCAAACCTCAATTACAGACTTCGCAAGACTGGATGCAGAGGGGTCTAGGAAAGCCGGTCATTAGCTTAAAGTTTTTATTCGGCAGAAAGAAGCGTTTTTAAAGAAACAAACCAAATGAGACATGTTCCTCGTTTTGCAAGTGTGACTGATGTATTGATATGTAAATATTATATTTACTAACACTAACTGACTGACTTCAATCGAAAAGAAATAATGCTAAGTAAAGATATTACAATTAATAAAAAACAATTACTATATACAGTGAGTTCTAAAGTTAGTTGAACTAACACATTGCTTGGTATAATACGATAAACACGGACGGTTAAATGGTTTTCTTGAATGTCAAGAACTATCAAATTACAATTAACAATCATAATTACATTACTCATTGTTTTCGCATTTAGAATAAACCAAAGTAGTGCATTCCTCCAGTCCAATGGACTTCGCGTGAGAACTTTGTAGTGAGAGTTTCCTTTTAGGACTTAAAAATATGAACTGCCCTGCGATTCTGTAACTCACTGTTAATCCGTGAGTCCACTACGCAGTAACAGCGCTCCCTTCGTCACTGACGTAATTTTTGGAATCTCATGGTATTCTGTTAAGAAATTTTACATTACGTCTTGATAAGTGGAGGCAGGTAACCTAGTAAGTTGTTGTCTATTAATATCGTGACAATTGACTCATTTTATTTTATAAAAAGAGTAAATTGTCAAAATTTTCATCATACATAAACAAAATATTTTTAATAAAACAAAATAGAGAACAAAATGGTCGACGTTTGAAATAAAATTAATAATATTAAAAAAAAGATAAACTGCCCTGCGATTCTGTAACTCGCTTCACACACTCTCAGCGCTGAGTTTTGCTGTCAAATCGTTCGTTTCGGTGTCATGTTACAATTTGGTATTCTGTTAAACAATAACCGCGACAAAAGCGCCGCTCAAATAAGATTGTTCACATTTGGAACTAAAATTTGGCACTGCTACACTTACGCTCCAAAATTGTTGGTATTTGGTATTCTGATACATACCATTTGACATCTCATCTCATTTAAATGTACATTTTGTACGTCAAATTAAAAGTTGCTCTTCCCTCGCTGAAATCGTCATTTACCAGTGAGTTAGCCATTTTTAGCGAAGTTAAAACTTGTTTTTATGTGAAAATATTCTAACATAGGACAATCTATATGTATCTTGGGGTAAGTTTATAAAATAATATTTATCAATACAGCATTATTTTACGAAAAAAATTATATATATAAACATTAAGCTTCGTGAAATTGAACTTTGTTATTGTTACAGAAGGCCCGTTTCCACTTTTAAAGTTTAAACCTCTATTTCAAGAAATAAATGATGTAATCCATTAAAAAATACTTAATATAATATCTATAGATGGCGAAGAAAATGTAGGCACGAAACGACCAATTGGTTTCTCGGCGTTGGTTATTATCGCTTTTTTCCAATACTCAAGAAATTATATGGTATTGACGAAACCTAGAACATATGCTGCTGAGATGAACGAAGAGTCTAGTAAATACTAAATAGATGATCTAAGGTAAACATTTTGATTACTTTAGCATTAAAAATATAATTTTTATCCAAGAACCAATTTTTCGATGCAGTCTTGATCATGTCTTGTCTCCAGCAGAGATAAGTCGAACAAAAAACGATAAATAAGATAGGTAAATATTGTAATATATTTGTATTTTTCTACTATACTAAAATTATAAATCTAATAATTTCAGAGATCCCCAAATGTTCAAAATTCCTGATAGAAAAATATATTCTGCCTTTGAAGAAGAAGAATATTACATGTGTATCATACAACAAGGCCCCTGGATATAAAAAGACACAATAGTGCAGACATTTTCAAATTATTGAATTTCGACTATCCTTCAATTTATAATAAATGATAACACAGTACAATTTCGGTTCCTATATTTTTATAACATATATTGATATAACATTAAGGTTTTGGATAAAAACATTATTCTGCTTTACACAAGTATGAAATACCATCATTACATACATGATGGTTTAAGTACTTATTAAGCTTTTTTAAATTTATCGTTCATAACTATTACTTTTTACAAACTAATTAGAAAATATATTAAAATAAATATATTTATCTACAAAATAAAGTAGATGTTATTGATTAGCTCTATGTGAGGCTGTGTTTTAATTAGTTTTTATTATACTTAAGTTTGTTTTACTGAAAGTTATTTTGTAGTGTGTTAAAAGTTTACTATAATCATTAAATTAAATGTTTAAAGTTATTATATTGTTCTTTTATTCACCTATAAAGTAACATGGCTTATATATTTTTCATTTCGGCTTAGCTATGTATTTAACTCGGTTACTACGTTTTCTATAGGCAGTCATTAAATAAGTGGTAGATTTAATTAATCATTTTATTAATATAATATTATTAGATACAAAAAAATTATTATGAAGTACACAATTATCTTAAACACGGTAATACAATTTTTCATATAAAAATCATAGTTGTCCAAACTGCATTCAAAATAGATTAGTGGTCTCGGTTTAATATCTCTTCTTAACATTTCAATAATTGGTCATTTTCTTCCTCATTCTTGACAACTACCACTGATGGCTGTAATACAATGATTATCTGTTAAAATTGTAAATAGGGAAATGTGGTAGGTCACTGTACTGACACAACAATATTGCATAGCAATTTAATTATTGTAAAGTTAAGGTAAATAATAAAAAAACTTGCATAAAACACACAAAAACTTATATATGGGATATCTTTGTATTTCTAAGTAAAGTATCTTAAAAACATGTTTGATAATATTATAACTAAGCCAAATATTATTAAAAGTTTTATGGTAACAAGGCTTAGTAATTTCGCACAGTATTTGATTCAGTACTATGAATAAAAAAAATCTTGAGCAAACCTATATTTAGACTCAAAAATCCAAATCCAAGTATGTACTTTAAAAACAATTATTTATTAATGAAACAAATCCAAGACCCATAAAGGGTATGTTTAGTTTTAAAGTGTAGTCAGCAGCAATAACTATCTTTTGATTGCTTCATTAAATAAGTTATGGCAATGTTGTTTCCAACATTTAAAATTAACGTTGATCACTTGAAATGGTATGAATTTGAGCAATTGAAAGCTTATATATTTGATCCAACATACCTAACATGATTATTTATACTTGTATTCTGAAATCTGAACAATTAAATTAAATTCAACTTGATCAGTTAAAATTAATACTTCTTATATTTCATGAATGGAATTTGAAGTTAGGAAACCTAAAAATATTTTTTTATTTGACATTTTTAACCAACAATTTCATTATTCTTTACAATGTCGCTTCGATTTAACCTATTACATTTGACTTCAAATTTGCCATCAAACAAACAAACTTTGTTAACTGTTTTACTAGTCACTACTTATTCCTATTTATTTACTATGATAGTTATTATATTTCTAAAATAGTTTTAATAGAATTCAGTTTTTATGAGTGTTAGTAAAAACATAGGTAATATTGTTGTTGTGTGTTTGACCTCTGAATCACTTAAAAAGGTTGCAATAGTAGTTTCATGGCATCTAAAAAGTACCAACACTTGCACTTACACAAATGAATAAATATATAAACACTAATTTTTCTTCTTTATAGATAGGTACCCTTTTATTTTATAATTACTCAACAAAATATTATATGAAAACATTGGTATTAACCTTGGTTACCTTTAGTAACATTTTGAAAATTTAAAACACCTATCCATCCTGTTTACTTTGAATCCGTAGCCCATTTGCTGAGAGAATCACTTTTAGCGTGACATCATCTTTTATCTTTTTGTTAAGATAATATTCTTAAATTTTTTACAATATATCCAGATGTTAGGTATCCCTTGTTTCGTGCTGAAACATAATTAATATTTTTAAGTTTCTGTCGCTCATATACACCACGGCTGGTCAGTTGTCGGCTAAATACGAAATATAAACTCTTAATGTTATAAACAAAATACGTAACTTAAGATGTACTAATAAATAAACTTACCTTTAAGCGGCCCCTTTGCCAGATGGGTTTAATAATTTTTCTATATTAATCTTGCTAATTATTGTCCATCAGATAAGTCATTTTTGAGATATTTTCACAGTTTATCTTTTTTTTTTTAATATTATTAATTTTATTTAATTTTTATTAATTTCAAACGTCGACCATTTTGTTCTCTATTTTGTTTTATTAAAAATATTTTGTTTATGTATGATGAAAATTTTGACAATTTACTCTTTTTATAAAATAAAATGAGTCAATTGTCACGATATTAATAGACAACAACTCACTAGGTTACCTCCCTCCACTTATTAAGACGTAATGTAAAATTTATTAACAGAATACCATGAGATTCCAAAAATTACGTCAGTGACGAAGGGAGCGCTGTTACTGCGTAGTGGACTCACGGAATAACTATTATTTTATAAAAAGAGTTAATTGTCAAAATTTTCATCATACATAAACAAAATATTTTTAATAAAACAAAATGGTCGACGTTTGAATTAAAAAAAAAGATAAACCGACAGAAACTTAAAAATATTAATTATGTTTCAGCACGAAACAAGGGATACCTAACATCTGGATATATTGTAAAAAATTTAAGAATATTATCTTAACAAAAAGATAAAAGATGATGTCACGCTAAAAGTGATTCTCTCAGCAAATGGGCTACGGATTCAAAGTAAACAGGATGGATAGGTGTTTTAAATTTTCAAAATGTTACTAAAGGTAACCAAGGTTAATACCAATGTTTTCATATAATATTTTGTTGAGTAATTATAAAATAAAAGGGTACCTATCTATAAAGAAGAAAAATTAGTGTTTATATATTTATTCATTTGTGTAAGTGCAAGTGTTGGTACTTTTTAGATGCCATGAAACTACTATTGCAACCTTTTTAAGTGATTCAGAGGTCAAACACACAACAACAATATTACCTATGTTTTTACTAACACTCATAAAAACTGAATTCTATTAAAACTATTTTAGAAATATAATAACTATCATAGTAAATAAATAGGAATAAGTAGTGACTAGTAAAACAGTTAACAAAGTTTGTTTGTTTGATGGCAAATTTGAAGTCAAATGTAATAGGTTAAATCGAAGCGACATTGTAAAGAATAATGAAATTGTTGGTTAAAAATGTCAAATAAAAAAATATTTTTAGGTTTCCTAACTTCAAATTCCATTCATGAAATATAAGAAGTATTAATTTTAACTGATCAAGTTGAATTTAATTTAATTGTTCAGATTTCAGAATACAAGTATAAATAATCATGTTAGGTATGTTGGATCAAATATATAAGCTTTCAATTGCTCAAATTCATACCATTTCAAGTGATCAACGTTAATTTTAAATGTTGGAAACAACATTGCCATAACTTATTTAATGAAGCAATCAAAAGATAGTTATTGCTGCTGACTACACTTTAAAACTAAACATACCCTTTATGGGTCTTGGATTTGTTTCATTAATAAATAATTGTTTTTAAAGTACATACTTGGATTTGGATTTTTGAGTCTAAATATAGGTTTGCTCAAGATTTTTTTTATTCATAGTACTGAATCAAATACTGTGCGAAATTACTAAGCCTTGTTACCATAAAACTTTTAATATTTGGCTTAGTTATAATATTATCAAACATGTTTTTAAGATACTTTACTTAGAAATACAAAGATATCCCATATATAAGTTTGTGTGTTTTATGCAAGTTTTTTTATTATTTACCTTAACTTTACAAAAATTAAATTGCTATGCAATATTATTGTGTCAGTACTGTGACCTACCACATTTCCCTATTTACAATTTTAACAGATAATCATTGTATTACAGCCATCAGTGGTAGTTGTCAAGAATGAGGAAGAAAATGACCAATTATTGAAATGTTAAGAAGAGATATTAAACCGAGACCACTAATCTATTTTGAATGCAGTTTGGACAACTATGATTTTTATATGAAAAATTGTATTACCGTGTTTAAGATAATTGTGTACTTCATAATAATTTTTTTGTATCTAATAATATTATATTAATAAAATGATTAATTAAATCTACCACTTATTTAATGACTGCCTATAGAAAACGTAGTAACCGAGTTAAATACATAGCTAAGCCGAAATGAAAAATATATAAGCCATGTTACTTTATAGGTGAATAAAAGAACAATATAATAACTTTAAACATTTAATTTAATGATTATAGTAAACTTTTAACACACTACAAAATAACTTTCAGTAAAACAAACTTAAGTATAATAAAAACTAATTAAAACACAGCCTCACATAGAGCTAATCAATAACATCTACTTTATTTTGTAGATAAATATATTTATTTTAATATATTTTCTAATTAGTTTGTAAAAAGTAATAGTTATGAACGATAAATTTAAAAAAGCTTAATAAGTACTTAAACCATCATGTATGTAATGATGGTATTTCATACTTGTGTAAAGCAGAATAATGTTTTTATCCAAAACCTTAATGTTATATCAATATATTTTATAAAAATATAGGAACCGAAATTGTACTGTGTTATCATTTATTATAAATTGAAGGATAGTCGAAATTCAATAATTTGAAAATGTCTGCACTATTGTGTCTTTTTATATCCAGGGGCCTTGTTGTATGATACACATGTAATATTCTTCTTCTTCAAAGGCAGAATGTATTTTTCTATCAGGAATTTTGAACATTTGGGGATCTCTGAAATTATTAGATTTATAATTTTAGTATAGTAGAAAAATACAAATATATTACAATATTTACCTATCTTATTTATCGTTTTTTGTTCGACTTATCTCTGCTGGAGACAAGACATGATCAAGACTGCATCGAAAAATTGGTTCTTGGATAAAAATTATATTTTTAATGCTAAAGTAATCAAAATGTTTACCTTAGATCATCTATTTAGTATTTACTAGACTCTTCGTTCATCTCAGCAGCATATGTTCTAGGTTTCGTCAATACCATATAATTTCTTGAGTATTGGAAGAAAGCGATAATAACCAACGCCGAGAAACCAATTGGTCGTTTCGTGCCTACATTTTCTTCGCCATCTATAGATATTATATTAAGTATTTTTTAATGGATTACATCATTTATTTCTTGAAATAGAGGTTTAAACTTTAAAAGTGGAAACGGGCCTTCTGTAACAATAACAAAGTTCAATTTCACGAAGCTTAATGTTTATATATATAATTTTTTTCGTAAAATAATGCTGTATTGATAAATATTATTTTATAAACTTACCCCAAGATACATATAGATTGTCCTATGTTAGAATATTTTCACATAAAACAAGTTTTAACTTCGCTAAAAATGGCTAACTCACTGGTAAATGACGATTTCAGCGAGGGAAGAGCAACTTTTAATTTGTCAATTGTCGTACAAAATGTACATTTAAGTGAGATGAGATGTCAAATGGTATGTATCAGAATACCAAATACCAACAATTTTGGAGCGTAAGTGTAGCAGTGCCAAATTTTAGTTCCAAATGTTAACAATCTCATTTGAGCGGCGCTTTTGTCGCGGTTATTGTTTAACAGAATACCAAATTGTAACATGACACCGAAACGAACGATTTGACAGCAAAAATCAGCGCTGAGGGTGTGTGAAGTGAGTTACAGAATCGCAGGGCTGCACTTTGTGTATTTAATTAAATAAATAATTCATATGCTATAACCAAAGTCTTTTTCGCAAACATGATGTGTTAATTATTTGCTATTATTATTATTTTCTTTTGCCTTGTTATATTTCTACACAATTATGTATTTACATTGTATTTTTGCCGATGCTTGGCTGACCCATGCATGGGCGGGTTGTGAATTTGTGGGGCTCTGGGCATTACTACTTAGGGTACATTTTATCAAAAAACTATTTTCTATTGTTATGTAGATAATATAGAAAAAAGAGTGCGTGTACTTATGTACGCGCGTAAGAAGTTATACTTTTTTGGAAAAAAAAATAGATTTTGATTGCATGCAAATAATTTATTACAATTAAATAATCAAAGACTGGAAAAGGAGTCATTATAGTCAATAAAGTTAAGTTTACATCAGAAAAATTAAATAAATAAATATTTATGATTATTCTCTTACATTAAGTATAACATAAATTATATTATTATTCGAATGTTGTTTTTAAATTATGTCCAATGCCGTAGCATCTTCCGTGGGCAACTTCATTCTGTTAATTTTGTGTCATGGTGCGCGCTCATCGTAAAATTTCACTCACATAAATTTTTCATAACGCGCCTAAAGAAGTATAACTTCAAAAATAGGACAATAAAATATTTGATCTATTTAATATGACATAGTGTTTGTGTATACTGCTAGCATTATTATTGTTATTAAAGCTTTATTAATCAATACAAAAATTGGTTAGTTTACATTCCTTAATATTAGTACAATTTGTTGTGTTAGTATTAGTTAAAAAAAAATTAAGTTAGATTCCTTTTTTTCTTTTTTGGAGGTCTAGTTTTTGTTTGGCACCTTTCAGGGTAAAAGCCGCCTCCATATTTTTCTATTTCTCTTTGTCTTGAGCAACATTCATCCAGTTTTTCCCCGCTAGTTCTATATTGTCACCTGTCCATCTTTTCTTTTGTCGTCCTATGCATCTCTTTCCAGTAGGTCCAGTCCATTTTATTACATCTGGTGTCCATCTTTTATCCCGCGCTCTAGCAATATGACCTGCCCAGTGTACAGCATTATACTGTACAACATTATTGCAGAAGAATTTGACAGATGTGTAGTTATGTTAGGTATATAAATTATAAAGAAACCTTTGTGCATTTTTGTGCTGAAATTTCCTTTATTTGCTCAACACAATGTAAGTCCTTCGCTAAATCACAATTTATGGAAATAACTGATAAATGATTTAGTCAATGGTTCGTTATTTTTTTCCTATATCTGTTATTCATAATCTATACATGACATCCTGGAGAAAGAGCGCTCCGCTTCACAGCTAATTAAATGCAAAGATAAAAAAACCTTTATGATGCTATAGCAATTTGGGTAAACATCAACAAGTTTATTTTCATAAATTAGCATAAAAATTGCACTGCAAGAAGTTTTAGACTAAAAAATACAAAAAAATAAAACGACCGAAAACAAGCGACGGGGAATTCCCCGTTCCGTGCGATAGACGTGCATCGCAGATGGGTTGATTGATCTCAGGGATCCCAACCTTATGATTGGAATTTTTAATTTCAGATATTTTTTTTTAATTCAAAATATATCCTTTGTTTCCACGAGGCCCTGGGCTGCAGCCCAGAAAGCCAGTAGTTAAGTAGATCCGCCCCTGGATACTAATTCTTCGATACAAAGAGTATCGCAGTAAGTAAGAAGGAGCTGTAATTTCTGTGCTGCAATATAGCGGGCTACTCAATTGTGAGGAAGTTGCATGGATTTGGTGTATGGTCACGATCACACGTGTATATCCTTTTTATATAATAGTTTTATAAGTATCTGATTGTCCTACTTTTAACATGTATGATGTTTGAGAGCAAAATTAAAATAAAATCGACCACAAAAAAGGCCTCCTAGAGAGGTTATCAGACTTATATATATGGCTGATTTTTAAGTCTCTTAAGTTTAAGGCATGCCGGTTTCTTCACGATGTTTTCTTCATCGTACAAGATGATGTTAAAAATCCATTAGTGCACAGCAGTGATACGAACTCATGACCTCCGGGTGCACACAGGACCACGCCCAAGCCACTTGGCAAACTTCTTTCTTCTTCTTTCAACATCTATCATTTTGAATAAGTCTGAGATCCCCTTATATCTATTTCGTGTAATGTATTTTATAGCAGGCATACAATCTGTAAAAAGGAGATCCTTTTCCTAATGATTCCTTACTAGAGAACATTTATGCTTTTAGAATTATGTAAAACATTAAGTTGACAATATAATAATTAGATTTTCCAGACTGAACAATTTACGATTACGATTTATGACTTAGTTACCTTATTGTTCAATAAGCGTATCGATAAAAAATATCATTTATTTTGTCATTAATACCGTAATATTTAAAGGTATATAAACCATAACTTTTAAAGCAATCAGTGCATTGATTAAATAGTCTTACAATGATTCGCATTATTTGTGTCTTGTTCGTAGCTGCGTTGGTGAGTTCTGCGCCAGAAAAAAAACCATATTACGATGTAAACGACGCTCCGGCCTTGTTCGAAAAATTCATCAAAGACTATAACAGACACTACAAAGATGCTGCAGATCTTGAAGAACACTATATAGCGTTTGTAAATAGTTTAATAAAAATAAATATATATAACAGTCGAAACCCTTCGTCCACTTTCGACATAAATGGGTTGTCGGATTATACCCCTGAGGAAGAGCACCATATTATGAACGGGATTAGACATTATCCTTAAACTTCATAGAACGTAAGTATTTTATATTTATATTAATTGATGACTCATTTTAAAGCCCTTAGAGTCTAAGGATTAGACAAACAGGCAATCTACGAACCTAGTTTGCGCGGGAAATGTTAAAAAAATTCCGAGTGAGGCTGTCAACGTAATAGCGATTCTATGATTTTTGGACTAACCTCAAGCAATCTAATTAGAAATTATTATTATATTAAGCCAATTATTATACTTTCTTAACTACACAAAACACTTTTAAATTAAAAAATTTCCTTCAGTTTTTATAATTTAACTTTTTGGTTTAATTTCTTTTAATCTCTTCGTGTTTGTTATGTTTGACTGAAAGTGCTTGTCACATTAAATCTTGTATTTTATTTTTCTTATACCAATGTATCAGTGTGCCAAACGTTGGCAAGAATTTATAAATAAAATAAATAATAAAACATACCTAAGCTTAGCACAAAAAATACTGAACATAAAATAGACTAAATTATGTTTTCTTTTTGATATATACGAGTTTTATATAATTGCGTTGTAGTACCATCTATAAATGTTGATAGTATCGACACTAAGTTAAGCAAAGTATTAAACGCTGATTCATTCATTGATTTGCTGGTTAAGCAAAGTATTGAAATCTGAATAAACTTAGTCTTGCGGGTAACCGCCAGAGGCTCTGTCATATTGTTTTGGTAATACTTTACTCAAATTTGTATAATTACCAACTGACGTTAGACATATTCCTTTTGTGTGTAGGAGTATTTAAATTCAAGTTCAAATATATATATTAATCAAAATATTATTTTCAGATCAACATCATTGAGCCACTTGGAAAAAAGTCTTCAATATTTCTATTATGTATCTTCAATTATATCTCTGTAACTCAAACTATCAATGTTTTTCCAAATTTTAAATTGAGAAATGAAAACTGTAGTTGCTGTGACATTTTTTTCGTGAATTATCTGATAAACTCGCCCTCGTTAAACGAAAATTAGTCAATAAAGCTTTTCATAAATTTTATGAATACTTAAATGATCCTAAGCCTTGGGATTGATTTGCTCCAGTTCAAACAATGTGTATGGCTCAATACTTGGCGATTAAAATAATTCTTAATTATAATTAAATAGATATAATTCTTTTTCACCCGCTCTTCGCCCTTGATTTTCGAACTGGTAGTAAATGTAAATTTACAATTAATTTAACTTCTTTCTGACGATTCATAAGTGTTTGAGTTTGAGTTTGAAACAAAAATGAATTGTATAAGTAACACATCAAAACGCTCCCATACTTGAAACGTTGGATTTGACTCAATTAATCTGGTTTCCCTACCTTCTTCAAATACATACTAAATTTCGTTCAAGCCGACTGGAGTTAACACTGAAAGCTTACAAATGACATATTACAAAGTTATGTATTTTATAATTGCTTTTTGTCTCTAGTACAAAACAGTTCATGGATACTATTTATATAGTTTTTATTTAGCTGTTGTGTTTTTAACTTTAAAAAAGGAGGAGGTTTTTCAATTCGACCAAATATTTTTTTATTCACGTATAACTGCTTTTGATGTTTCTTTTTTGAATCAGGATCCAGAAACCAGGATATTAGGATGTCATCGTAGAAAGTCGGTTTTTTTGGTAAAAAATATTTCGGTTTTAAACTTTACTGTAATGGCCAACCAAACAACATGGCAAAAAAAACATGGCAAAAAAACAAAGAAATCATTTTATTAAGAGTAAATGGTGAAAACATGGGTAAATATATCGTCATTAAAACTTCATAATGACGAAGATGACCTTGATACATCAAACAAACTTAGGTTATAGGCATAACATTTCAAACGTTAAACAGGCGGTAGTTAAGCAACTTAATTTGCTGATAATGCCTACCTACCTACTCGTAGGATTTAACAGACACCAAAATACACTTCGAAACCACATTCAAAGTCACACAAACATCTAGCTGTTTGCAAAACGTGTTAAAGGAGCTATGTAAACGTATTGTGAATACTGAAAGTTGATATTCCTGTATCTGAACGATGTATTCTATATTTTTAAAGTAAACATTCTGAGAATATGTCGAGAAATTTATTCCTGATTTCGTTTGTTACTACTACGTGAAATATTGGCGGTCAACACAGCTCCGTCGTGTAACTATTGAACCATGGTCAATGGTGCCTTTATTTTAAATTAAAGATAAAAAATAATACTTTACCACGCGCAAGCTGCGTCATTCAAACAGTACGTAAGAACTTACAAAACCCATTTGGACATTATTTACGAATTGCAAAGAAATTTTGTATAATGACCTGAGATTATTTAGACACTATTAATACACCAGATGCGAGAACTGCGTGGTTAGCATCCGGTCCAGGCTTGAGTTTGCCGTCTAACGTCAACTTTCAAAGAAGCTGTGATGATCCTCTTTGTAAATCTGAATTCCAGAACTTATTAGGCCCAACCTCAATTACAGACTGCGCAAGGCTGGATGCAGAGGGGTCTAGGGAAGCCGGTCATTAGCTTATACAGTTTATTTAACGTTTTTATTCGGCTGAAAGAAGCGTTTTTAAAGAAACAAACCAAATCAGACGTATTCCTCGTTTTGCAAGTGTGACTGATGTATTGATATGTAAATATTATATTTACTAACACTAACTGACTGACTTTCATCGAAAATAAATAATGCTAAGTAAATATATTACAATTAATAATAAAACAATTACTATTTACAGTTCTAAAGTTAGTTGAACTAACACATTGCTTGGTATAATACGATAGACACGGACGGTTAAATGGTTTTCTTGAATGTCAAGAACTATCAAATTACAATTAACAATCATAATTACATTACTCATTGTTTTCGCATTTAGTCTAAACCAAAGTAGTCCGTCCATTCCTCCAGTCCAATGGACTTCGCGTGAGGACTTTGTAGTGAGAGTTTCCTTTTAGGACTTAAAAATATGAACTGCACTTTGTGTAATTAATATTATTTTAAAAGATTTTATTATTGACGTTTACATTTCTGCCGCATTAACTGATACAAAGACAAAGATTATTTGTAAAAATTAGTCACTTTAATTCCGCAACATTTGATTTAATAGTAGTAACTAAAGCCGGGCGCATACATACTGATTCCGGATCAGGTTTCCGTATCAGGGTTTCAGATTCGGAAACCTGAATGGTCCGCGTGCATACAAAATGTTCGATAAGGCGCACACCGTTCTTACTTTTTCCGGACAGAAAAAAACCTGACGTTCGGTTCGGAATTTCTCCGTGCGTTCGTTTTGGAAGAACGGAAAAAAAACTGATGACGTCACCCCGAACGCAGCATTCGCATACATATTGGCTCGATCGCCGCACACGTACGGAAATTTTCATTCAGAATCGCGTTGGCGCTGTGTGCGTATTTTGTTTTATCTCGTATGCTATTATGAAGCTCATCAAAGGATTTCATTGACATCCTGTAATATTTGAAGAATTCTTCTGGGTATGCCCGTAACTTTGCTCTTTTGACATAGAATTGACTCTCAGTTAATCTTTGGGTATTCAGTGGATGCACCCCATAACGATGTTTTATGCCCTTTTTGTCTAGCACCAATAAAAGAGCAATGAGCATCAATTCGTCTTCGTCGTCCATACTCGTGCGTTATCAGAAGCGTCTATGATCGAACTGATCGTTTAAATTCCGAATGCAAAAAACAGAATGTGTGCGCTCTCCACACGGAATTCTTGATTAGGAAACCTGATCAGGATTTCTGATCAGGAATCAGTATGTATGCGCCCGGCTTAAGGGATGAGAGTCAGTCCCACGCTGAGCGTTGTTACTTTATAGAAGACTGTCAATTATGATTTTTAGAAAAAAAAAATTTCTTAACTAATTATTTAAACAATAGAAAATTAAAAAAAACGATTATAAACAATTAAAAATTGTTATTAAGGAAAAAAAATTTTTTTTTTTCATAAAATTTTTAATGTAATAAAGTTGTGTTAAATTTAAAAAAAAAAATATTGATTTAATCAATTTGTTTAAAAAAAATTATCAACAAATGGCGGGAATTTTTTTTTTTGCCAATCAATAAATATCTTGTATAAATAAAAAAACGATTATATGATGATTTAGAAAAAAAATTTTTTTTTTAACAACATTACATGGATTTTTAAGTTTTTGTTTAAGTAAAAAAATTGTTATAAACAAAGTATAAATATTTTTTAAATTTTTATGGCACGATCTTGTTAAGTATGTATGTAAGAAAGGCTCTACGAAGCGAAATATTTTTACGACCATTATTTAAACATTTTTTTCACTTACAATTAAGACGGTCGTTCGAGAAAATTTCGTTAGTTAACAATTATTTAACTTGTTGAAAAATTAACTTTAAGTAAAATTTTCAACGGGAATAAATTAATTATAGTGTTCAGAACACACCATAATTTTTTCAAATTTAAAAAAAAATATTCAATACCTTAAATAAATTAATTAATGTGCCGTAGTCGCTTTTGACGCCACGCGCGAATCCTAAAAATGTCACCCGCAGACCTATTTTCAGCGTTAAATTAACATTATAAATAATGGAGATAGAGTTCTGGGAGTCAGGAGTTTTTTATTGGAAATTTCCTCCTCTTTCAGAATCTTTATGTATCTATCTTTATGTTTATATATATTTTGAAATTTCTTAAATATTAATAGTTTATTAAATATTGGCAAAAAACTAAATGCCATTTTTTTTTCATCTTTAATGGTCTATAACTTTTGCAATTTTTTATGTGCTAATACACGCTTTTAGCACATTTTTCTAGACGTCATTCCGGATCCAATGAGCTATCGCACATAATTTTACGAGCAGTATCTCTAATTTGTTCCATTTTCAACTTGTCGACTAGACTATTTCTTTTTTTTATCTTACTAGCTAGACCGGTGTCCCGAATAGCAGAATAAGTATTTAAAAAAATAAAGAATCGACTGTTAGGCGGTACGATGTTCGCCAGGCCAGCTAGTAAAAAATAATAATTTAAAATGATTTATGTAAAACATTAAGTGGACAATATAATAATTAGATATTCCAGACTGAACAATTTACGATTACGATTTATGACTTACCTAATTGTTCAATAAGCGTATCGATAAAAAATATCAGCATTAAATATTAACGAGTCTTTGTTTTGTCATTAATGACGTTAATATTTAAAGGTATATAAGCTATAACTTTTAAAGCAATCAGTGCATTCAGTACAGTCTTACAATGATTCGCATTATTTGTGTTTTGTTCGTGGCCGCGTTAGTGAGTGCTGCGCCAGAAAAAAAACCACATTACAATTTAAACGACGCTCCGGCCTTGTTCGAAAAATTCATCAAAGACTATGACAGACACTACAAAGATGCTGCAGATCGTGAAGAACACTATATAGCGTTTGTAAATTCGTTAGAATATATAAATAAAGCGAACGCTAAAGCAGGAGATGGAGGAGCTACTTCCGACATAAATAAGTTCGCGGATTTAACCCCTGAGGAATGGGACCGTATGGTTGGGATTAAGATAAAACCTCCTTATTAAACTTCATAGAACGTAAGTATTTTATTTTATATTAATTGATGACTCATTTTAAAGCACTTAGACAAACAGGCAGTCTACGAATCCCGTTTGGGCGGGAAACCTTAAAGAAATTCCGTCTGAGAGGCTGTCAATGAAATAGCTACGATTTTTGGACCTTAGGACCAGATACACTGAATCTCAAGTAAACGAACTAGAAAATTATTATTTTTTATTTATTGAGAAAGATTTACAGCTTAAAACTAACTCACTTACTAAATTTAAAGTTCTTTTTACATCAGTGAACAAATCTTTACTTTTAATTAAGTACTTAATAATTAACTGGATTGGTAAGCATAAAATCATTTTAATCCAACTATCTATATATATCAAAGAAAGCAATAAACTAACCAAAAAATTGTTGAGGATCACTTAGGGTAATATACAGTAATAAAAATTTACGATACACTATTTTTTCCACCGAGGAACTCAGAGCTTTAGCATAAAAAACACTGAACATATAAAAGACTAAAAATCTGTTTGAAAAGTAAACTATAAAATTAAAGATTTTTATCATTATGTTGCACCATCTATAAATGTTGATAGTATCGACACATGAGTTAAACTACTAATGCTACTACTAATAATTTTATTGAGCACTGATTTTATTCTATAAAAGTATCTGCTTTGAATTTTCCGCTTTTGATATACTGATTTCTTACTAGATTTTATCGTACCCTTAGTTTTGCGCGTACCACCCAGAGGCGCTGTTTGATCGTTTGTGCTAATATTTTTCTCTCAACTCACGGTAGAGATATTCTGTTTGTAGGATTATTTAGTTCAAATATATATATATTAATAAATATATTATTTTCAGATCAACATCAGTAAGCCACTTGGGAAATGTAACTGTTTTTGCACTTAGAAAATAAATCTGAAGTTGCTGTAACGGTGTTTTTTTCATGATCTAACTGATAAACAATAGGAAAATTATATAAGTAACACATTAAAACCAACATTAACAACAAAAAGTTGATATATATTTGATTTTATTTTTTATATTAGTTATATTTTACTTAAATTTTAATTTTAAAATAAATTAATTTCTAAGAAGGCACACACACAGGCACATAATCTTAAATGTTTTACCATGTAATATTCTCAGGGAATATCCACGCAAATTAGTTTCAAATTGCTTAATATTAATAATAATAAATCGTTTATTTGCAAAGAAAGTGGTACATTCAGATTGATTAATTATAGAAAAAGCGCACAATCAGCGATATAAAAATAGTCATGAAAATAACATATTAATTATCATGACCAGAACACGTAAATCATTTATAATTGTTTTTAAAAACTTATGGTCTAGAATCTAGATACTTTCCCACGCAATAAAGGCATTTGCTTTTAAAATTTAATCACCTTTCCCTTGAAATCATTACACGGCAGTAATCTATAATTTCTAGGTAGGTGATTAAATAGTTTGATAGCCATGGCGTAACTGCATTTTTCACCACGATGTATTCATCATCGTGGTGAAAAATGTAGGTACTCACAGCCGTGTTGGATCCTTCGGTAGATACAGACAAGTTTCCTTCTCTCTTATGCACAGTTTCGCTGAGCTCTTCACTAAATAAGCATATTAAATTCTTATCTCTATACTACGATATAATTTATATTTTATATTCACATTTCTATAGTAAATAAACAATTATAAGTCGAAATGTTTTAATTCCTGCTAACACTTAGGACTCAATCTCTCAACAAGAGTACAGGTACTTTTTATTAAGCAATTTAGTTTTAACTTTACTGCATCGAACGTTGGCAGACCTGTGTAAATATATCATTTTAGTAAGAGTTGTTTAACAGTTTAACAGTGCGGTTCTTTGATGATACTAGGTAAAATGAAATCCATTGATTGGCAATTAAATGTTGCAAATATAAGAATAACAGAGCTCTCCAAAATATGAAAATATAAACTATTACAAATTGTATCTTATTGCGTAGTATTATTACTTTAATAAGTGTAATTTAATACGCTATAATTAGCGTAATATTTCGAATATAGGTATTACATGCATTATTATAATGAAAATATTGTAATGGTAAACAAGATAATTTTGCTGATAGTGCCTACCTATGTTTTATCCTTAGAATTTAACAGACACCAAAATACACTACGAACCACATTCAAAGTCACACAAACATCTAGCTGGTACCGTTTGCAAAACGTGACCAAGGTGCTTTGTAAACGTATTGTGAATACTAAGTGTTGATATTCCTGCATCTGAACGATGCATACTACGAGTATATTTAAAGTAAACATTGTGAGAAAATGTCGAGAAATTTATCCCTGATTTGTGACGATTCCGTCGTATAAACATTTAACCGTGGCAGTGCCTTTAAAATTTGTTTAGGTTTATAATACTAAGATGTCTTGGGCCGTGGGGTCCTAGCGCTATAAGGCTTTTTAAGGAAATATCAAAAAGGCTAGTCGAAATCACAGGAGACCGAAGGGCTGGCAGCTACCTCGGACAAAGAATTAGTATAGCGATTCAAAGGGGGAACGCTGCCAGTATCTTCGGAACCTTGCCTAAAGGGACTCCTTTTAATAATATATTTTAAGGTTAGCTATAGTTCTTCGTTTTTGTGCATTTGTTTCAGGATATTATATATTTTGTTGAAGTTATACTTCTTTTGGAGCGTTAGGGAAAAATAGAGAGTAAATTTTTACAATGCGCGCGACAAGTTGCATTGTCTGTCATGACTCATGGCGTAGTGTTATTCAGAGTCGTGTTTATATACCAAAATAATGATTTTTATACGAGAAAACCCATTCCAATGTGCTAAAAAACAAAGTGTGTATTGTAAAATATCATGATTAGTATATATTATATCGTTTCGATTGAAAGTGATCATTAAAATGGACAAGAAAAATGCAATTCGAAGAGGGAAACGTCCCTCTAAAGTGCTCGAAGAAAATGATTACGCCAAATAATTATAACTACTAACGCGTGCACATAAGTACACACACTATTTTTTTTATTTATGACACAAAGGACACCGTAGAGGAAGGATGGGTAACAGTTCCTACAAACTAAAGGGATACTCCCTATAAGTATAACCTCTGACTGACTGTCAAGAAGACCCCAGTGGCTATATTTTATGGATTCTCGCTGTTGGCAAGAAGGGCCTTAATAGTTTAGCGCATGCCAATGCGTCGGTAGCTCTGTCTGAAATTTTTTTTATTAGCGCAAGAGCTTTTACACTCTCTTCACTTCTTACGAGACTAGGATGTGCGGGACGGAAACTCACCTCCGCACCGAATAAGCGAAGTACCGAGTAATGAACCTCGCCTTACCCATTGAAGGCGGTTGTTTCGGTTCACGCGGGCAATCTTTACTGTATTATTATCTATAGTAATGGGACCATCGGATTCTCTTAAAATGAGTCGGGGCCTTTGTTGTAGGAAAGGGGTATTGGTGGCGTTTGGACGCCAACTTTATCCATGAAAGCGTCTACACAGGGCCCTATATCAGAGGCAATACCAGGCAGTGATGGGGAGCACCTTAGATGGCTTCCTAGATCACCTCGTGTAGGCAAATCGTACCCTAATAGCCGTGTGTAAGAGTATGATACTGCCGATTTGAACTACGAGCCGATTTCATCCCCACCACCATTGTCCCAATATGGCCACTGATTTTAGGGCCGTGTATAGACGATTTTAGGATATTGTAGGAGCTCCAGGAGCTATGGTGGATATGACCGAAGTTCTTCAAGTAAGTGGCTGCGATTATTATGAATCGCGCCTGGAGCACCTGCTATAAGATTAGATTAGAAGTACAGGCTAAGGTCGAGTAGTTGTATAATATATCCCTAGCAGCCGGTTTAACTTCGTTCACGCGTATCAGGGCGTAATGTCATCGCAGTGATTGGAGCCTTAGAATGTACGTGTAAAAGTGGTTTTAATTTATAGGTGGTAAAGTGCTGATTGCTTCTGGATTATAACTACTCCATTAAGGTAATTTTTACAGGTTGTAACTATTCTATGAAACCCCATTAACAGCCATTATGGCTGTATGGACTAAAGTCCTTTGCCTTTCCCATTAGGGGTAAATTAATATCATCCTAATTAACAGCCATTATGACATAAAACGTACTCTTGTTTTGTCAAGCATAAACTAAAGTAATGCAATAATGAATTGACTTCGCCTGATGGACAAGTACGCGCAATTACTTTGTAGTGAGAGTTTTCTTTCAGGACTTAAAATATTAACTTCACTTAGTGAATTTGATCCTATAAAAGCCTTAAAAACATTGGTGTTTACATTTCTGTCACAATTTTTATTACATTGTTTAACTTAAGCTGAAATATAATTTCATTTTACTGTAATATATAATATCCGATTAGCCAGTAATAATAATGTTTCTTCGTATCGTACTATAAGCATTATGTTAAGTATAGCTGAATTTTTTTTAAAAAAAAAAGAGTGGGATGATTTAGAAAAAGGATAAAAACAAAACTCAGCCCTGGATTTAAGGGAGGGCAAACGGGATTACAGCTCACAAAAAAGAAGACCCCACAGAGACTTATATAATAGAAATATAATCTATATACTTAGTATCGATAAATGTATTATTTATTAACTTATTTTTTTCCATATTTTGTTTGGGCTTTCATTCCTATGTTGCTCTGAGGCCTTCAGGTACCTCTAATTGACATTGACAAAACTATGACGTTGACGTACCAATTTGTAAATGGGCGTCAATGTAGCCAAAAGCACCTTTATTCAGATTATAAAGCGTACAAGTCCCTTATTAAATTAAAAAAATAAATATAATTAATTCGGCAAGAAATATTCGTTCGGTTCTTTTAAAACGTCCGCTTTGTCATCAAGTGCAACATCGCTGTTACCTTTTAAATAATTATTATTTAACTCGACTAGCGTTTTTATAAACCTATAATATTTAAGTTGACGATCGAACTTTTTTGTAGCGTTCTTCTTGTTGTACTTTTTCATATAATCCTTGTACAGTTCTTCTGCTTGATCTAAATCATACAATTCAGATTTCTTAATTTCTTTGTTTCTAGCTCGTCCAAGATACTCAGCGTCATTTTTATTTGATACTTTGAAATCTGAAATAAATAGGCCCAATAATATTTGATGGTAATAGAATAAATTTAGTGCTACCTACTAAATTTTGATTGATTTTTTTAAATATCTTAACTTATTTATACTTTATCAGACGCGAGTTTTACTAAATCTTGTAGTCGCGGAAATAATACAATAATCAATACATAAAATTCGTGCTTTTTTTTTTTTTAATATTACACTTTAAAAACTTACATGGTTTGACGTTGATTGCATAGTGCTGGCTTACCTCTTTCGAATCTAAGTCAGCATACTGATTAATAATATAAAGAGTATTCCTATCTTCAGTTACTTCGTTTAAATGAGCCACTTTATTTAAGTTTATTACAAAGTTTTCTAGACCCACACGTTCTTCAGAAGCGTTTCCATACATTTTGTCATATTTTTCTTTAAAATATTCAAAAATTTCAGTGGCGTTGTCGATATTATAAAATACGGTAATACCAAATGGTAAATTAAAAAGTGTGATTAAATATATATACAGTAAGGAAATCATATTAAACTATAAACCTGCGGGAATTTCGTATGTGCTTTTTTCTGTACGTGTGAATTGAGAAAAAAAGTTTGGAGACTTCTCTTAAAATACTACTCTTCTTATCTACAAATGACAATACGCTTAGTTGATAAACGTTAATTAAACAGGCAGATTAAATACACGATTTAGCATGAAATTGAATTAAACGGAAGAGCAAATTATTATCGTTGAAGACGATAACGCACACATTTAACAGATAAAAAATGTAATAAATCGAATGATATTTTTCGTTTATTTTGTGTTAACATTGTGAAAAATATATATATATAACTTACGCTACGATCGAGATATCCATGACAATTGACAGCTAAAAAAGAGACTTACCTCCATAGAATACTAAGCATGTCTGGCTACCTATATTATCTATCTACATTCTACGCCATAGTTATAGAATATATAGAACTATAGTCCTTTTCATGAAAGAAGTCCCCCAGACGCGGCGCTGCAATCGCATAACGTAATGTTGCCATTAATGAGTAAAAAATTTACCTATTTTATTTAATAATAATAATAGCAGATGTAATTTATCAAATAATATTATTTTCTGCATACTTCGATGAAACAATATTTCTGTTATGTAAAAAGTATATTTTCATTTACTTATATTAGCGATGTTCTACCTACTTACAGGGAAAAGATGAGAAAATAGGGTAAAGAAAAGCAATACAATTTTTTATTCAGAGTTTTATTGCATAATTGTTGGTTTACAATTTTTTTCGAAGTACACGCTGCTATTATACCTTCGTTTATAATTCTTGTTACAGTTTTCTCTGACACACCTGCAATTGAATTATGAACAATTAAAAATAATAGTAACTTTAAGTTTATAATGCTTATGTAATATGTATATGTTTTAATTTCAGTTACCTAGTTTCATCACGTTATGTATTTATTCAATTTTGTCGCCAAAACGAATTTATATCATAAAAGTCCCATCAATACAGCAAAAAATTATTAAATGGCAACTCTAAAAAGTACCCGTTATGGCGCCAACTCTCTTCCGAACATTGTTTAGTGGTATTAAAACACCTTGATTCTTATGTTCCGCTTCACAGAACTCTTTCACCTTTAATATCATTTCTCGAGCCGAACATTTTACAACTTTTGGCATTGTAATCAATCTTTAAAATGCACTAAGCTAGTTAAAAATTCACAAAAATCTACCACAACAAACGAACTTCATAACATCGACGAATGACAACATTGCCGACCTGTCAAATTTAGTTCCAAAAATCGCCGCGGGACTTCTTTCATGAAAAGCACTATACTAAGTTCAAGTTTGACAACGTCAAATATTTTTTGACGTTTCATGATGTTTTGTCAAACATCAAATTTGGTACATTTTCCATCATCACTCATCAGTCGTCAGTCAGTGTAATTTCTTGTTTTATAAAAGCTAGTACTTTTTGAATTTCAAAAAATAACTCGCTATTTAAATGTATTCTCAATATTCTTAAAAAAACTTAAATGTTTAAATATTTTGTAGGAAAATATAAGTTACTTCGTTAATTATACAATGTTTAGTGATACTAAAAGTTGTATTTTAATTAAATAGGACTAAAACTTGGGAAGCTTACTGTAAAAAGAAAAAGTTAAGAAGTATATATTAAAGAAGGTATGTACCATCACTGTCACGTAATTTCAATCTCAATAAAAATAATTTTAAACGAAGTTACAATTTTACACCATAAAATATGAAAATTCAATTTTACGGCTGAGTGATAATTTGTTGATTGCTTTCATATATAAACATAGTAGATTTTTCAAACACCAATAAAAAGTAACTTGAAAAAAATTTATTTTAAAAATTATCATGTTGTCCTCCTTAGCCATAGTATTTTGTATGAAATCTGTCACATTAACGAACCATTAATAACAACTAAAATTAGAACACAATCACATATTTAAATATATCTTATTGCCATTATTTGTTTTAAATTGAATATGGTATATGGTCTAGAAAGGTATTTTATATAATTTATAATATTATGCTTAGTGTAGTTGTCCTTATACAAGATGTAGACTTATACAAATACTGTGCCAATCCTCTGGATTATATTTGTATCCTCCTCTACTGAAGTTTTTCATATTCTATCTATAATCAGTTACTCTCTACGCATTGCTTGCCTTATTCTCAAGCACTTAATTACAACATAAAAATATTTTTTACTCTTTGCAAGTGAAGGTTCAATAATGAATTGAAACTAAATATATCATCAACTCATTCAAGAGACGGGTAAATTACATTAAAAAACATTTCTTGTATTGATGTTGCAATAAAGACTGGTAATGAGTTAAAACACCTGTGTAATGAAAAAACAAGTTTTTTAGGTTTTAAAGTATTGTTTTTTAATGTCATTTCTTAAACACTATTCATCCTAATTATCCTATAATTCCGTTTGTCAATATTTTAATTAAAAAAGGAATAAACATAATGTTTTATTATGATAGAAGTATTGGTATTTGATTTCTTATATATTACACATATTTCTGTAAATAAAGAAATACCTGGACAATTGGCACAAAATATTTAATTAGTGAGTTAGATAGCTGAATGTGATTTGATTCCAGAGTGTTTTGTTATTGATAAAGTCTTCATATTATGTTATTTGAAGCTGCCTCTATGGCTTAATTGCTTACTGGGTTTGATTTCTAGAGAAACTAATTAGAACAAACTAATTCAACAAACCAAAATCAGCTATTTGATCTATGTCCCAATACATTATACACTGATAATTCTTCAGCTAGAAGATCGGCCACCTACACTGAAAATTGTTCTGTACATAATTTTATGTAACCAAACTAAGCTATAGTAAAAATGGAAAAGAATAGAATAATATCTCATATTTTATTTTCATTTCAACTCAATTTTTCATTTGACTAGCTGTTAGATGGTTCATTAGTTAAATTTTTAATAATATTTCGGTATTGTTGTCAGCGCAACAGTGTGCAATGTATGAATTGAATTGAAATTAGTTTCCTTCTATAGACGCGACTTCTGCTTTCATTCGGTATTGGTTATTTTTATTATTGTAATGACTCTGACGTAATAAATATATCAATAAAAACTTTATTTAAATACATAACTGTTACGGCCTTGCGAAGAAATCCTACCTTCAAGTAATAGGCTGGCCTACAATTGTAATTCATGAATGTTTTTTGTGTGGAATATTTGCGTGACTTTTCATAATCCTGTAATTGAGATTTTCCATGATTCATGTAATTTGATTGTTAACTTTACGGTTCGTTACGCCATACTAGTCAAATGGACAAGGATCTTGAATAGCTTCCAAACCTTTCAGTATTTCTTTACCTACTATTTGTTATGATTTGAAAATTTCATGAGTTTGTAACAAACGGCACGGCTAGGCCCGTTTACCTTACGATTAGATCGAAGATCTGTTAAAAAATATTAAATATGTAGTTAATTTTGAAGAAAGAAAATTCTTCAAAATTAACTATATACACACTAAAAATAATGCACTTATGAGATGGTTGTACCAAAAGAACTAAATTTCTATGTGCGTAATGTTATTTATAAGCATACAGCTTGAAGCGGCACCTTATCTTATACCTAAAAATCGTGTGCCAGGTACATGAAACTGTTAACTTTCTTGCCTATAAAAGAACTATAAATGATCAAGACACTTTGGTCCACTTTGGACCAAAGTGTAAAGGTCACTGAATTCATATCGTATATATCGAGAATCAAATCAAAGAATTTATCCCCGGAAATTATCAGAATACTGTTTATATGTAGGTCAGTTTTAGTATCTAACATTTACATAGGTGATTTCATTAGTAATAAAATTAAAGCGTTATTTGCAATCATTCTCTCACCGCATTTAATTACAGGTGATGTGATGGCGTCTCCGTCCAAGCATAGAATGAAGAGGCAATCATGGTATATTCGGCTTATGCACAAGAGATTGCCTATCACGAAATGGCTGCCCGAATATAATTCCCAGAAAGCCCTGGCCGACATTATTGCCGGTATTACAGTGGGACTAACAGTAATTCCACAGGCTCTAGCTTATGCGACGCTGGCTGGATTACCACCTCAGGTAATTTGAATCTTTATCTTTTATGCGAAATTTTGTTTCAGCTCTATTTGGTTTAAAATATTTTTTTTTCTTTAAACGCAATTTTGATAATTTTATTAAATTCTAGTACTTTCATATCTATGTGCAAAGATTCATTTTGTTTATTTAAGGTAAATTGGTTTTTTCTATCGTTTACATAGTACTGTACTTTATTAATCAAATTCTGTTACCTCACTTCTATGTTCAATTGTATTTACAACTAATCAGTTGTAACATTTTGTACTGAAAGCTACGTTCTATATTTTACGATTGTATATTCTATATAATGTATGTCTAAAAAGTATTAGGCTTATGTGGGTACTTTGACACGAGTACCCACATATTTCAAATGTCAGACAACTTTTCTTAATAATAAACTGTAAAAACAAAAACTAGCAGTAGTAATGCGGTTGTATCATTTTAATTCCTGTCGAACAGGTTTACAAAAATGTCGACATGTCTCTCAGGATTCAAGAATTTGATAACAAATAGAAAATTATAATGTTCAAAACATTAGAACGGCTTTTGCAAAACAAGCATGTATTCAAATGCCACGGCCTCGACTACTATGCCACTATTGAGTTGTTATATGTCGCTTCCTTTGCCTAATGCAGTTTTAGGTTTTATATCGACATATTTAAGAAATATGATAATGAGGCTAATAGTATTTCAAAATCGAAACTTGATTGTTTTTTGTTTGTATCCGCAAAACTACTAAACATTTGTAAAAGCTTGAAGATTTCGTCTACGTAGTTTGTTAATAGCAGTGTTAGCCTAGGGGCTTCAGTGTCCGATTGTCATCCCTGAGGTCGTAGGTTCGATCCCTGGCTTTGCACCAATGGATTTTCTTTGTATGTGCGCATTTAACATTCGCTCGAACGGTGATGGAAAACATTGTAAGGAAACCGGCTTGTCTTAGACCCAAAAAGTCGACGACGTGTGACGCACAGGATTCTGATTATCTACTTACCTATTAGATTGCCAAATGATCATGAAACAGATACAGAATGAGGCCCAGACCTAAAAAGATTATAGCGCCACAAACTTATTTATTTATTTTAGTTGTAGTTAGTAATCCTTTATTTCTTAACCCGCTTGCTGATGTTTTCAATGACGAAAGGTGCTAATTGTAATATCGAGACTTTCAAATACCTATGTTTTGATATGCGGTTGGCATTTCGTCCTAAGTCTCGTTTCTGAATCTAACCCTTAGTGCTAAGTGACTTGGGGATGTCAAAACGTATTGGCTTTCAACGGGAGTCATAGTTCGAGTGTTTGAATCTCCCCTTAACTCTCCACTCCAAACCTTATTGAAGGCTTTCATTAATTGAGCAACTTGTTTCAGTATGGCCTCTATTCATCGTTTGTGGGTTGCTTCATGTATATTGTGTTCGGTTCCTGCAAAGATATAACCCTGGGACCAACTGCATTACTTGCGCTAATGACGTATGAACAGATACAAGGTCGCAACTTCGATTATGCCGTCCTACTGTGCTTCCTTACTGGCATTGTACAACTCATCATGGGATTATTACATCTAGGTAATATATCAAAATGTATTAAAACCTTTTTTGTGAGAATCCATTTTGAATTTTCTCGAATAAAGAAAAATTAGACATAGTAAAACTAATTTGTCATTCATTAATCTTAAAGATGTTGAGATAGATGGCCTCATATTTATTATATATTACTTGTATATTGTATTATTGTATTTTTGGGGCTTTATAATTGTGGCTCATTGGACACGCAATTTAATTTGTTTTGAATCACCTAGTTTTCATTTTGTTGGAGGCAAATAATGTATTATAATATAGAACTTATAACAAGGACATTAGCGCGACAGTTTAATTCATGGATATATCAAATGATATGGTATTGAAACCCAATTCACCCGCGGTCATATACTGCTGCTACCGCTGGGACTTAGTACCTTCCTTGTAGCTTTGAATACATTTTAATTCAATGTGATTTATACACATTAAAAACAATATTCTTTATATACTCTTATTACATAAAACTACCAACGTCCTGCGTAATTCAGCCCGCAATATATTTGTTCGAAATAAACTAAATTGCGTTATAACTGTGTAAAAACGATTGAAAATGTCGTGTCGTATACATACGACATACGGCTGTTCAAATAAGAATTATCGTGAATCGACACAGTAAACTTAAATTGTAGTTATGGTTCATCGAGGAATTTTAATTGCCTTAATTAGTTCTTATCGGAAGCAAACGTTCACTAGAACATTGATAGGGAAATTAATATTAACATATAGTTCGCATTTATCGTATGTGTTTGATACTGTCACACTATAATCGCAAATAAACTAAAAAAAAATTAATTCAAAAAATAATTCAATTTAATTATTGTTAACTAGCTTCGTATCTAGCCCGAGAACTTCGTTTTGCTATAATATGTTTTTTTACTTAGCTACGTAACAGCATATGGACCATTTTGCTATGCTTTGCTATAGGGACTGTTCGCTTTTTCGGAATAAAAACTTAAGAACTAAATAAAACTATTTTTTCCAATTTCTTTTATATATATTTATAATCGATTTGGTCCAGCCGTCGAGTTTTGCGCTTTTTAAGTACATGTTAACTTTCGATTAATTTAATAAAACATGACTAATTTTAAATACTTTCTTTTACCGTGGTTTCACCTGCCTTTATTTGATGGTCGGAGACATCCATTGTTTTGCTGAAGTTCCATTGTTTGATATCGCAAATAAATTAATTTTTAATCTGAGCATCGCCATGTAACAGGGTTAGGAATGGTAGTGGAAGAATATATGCGGTTTACATATAAGTAGTAAGACCACAAAAGCGATGGGCTGACGCTATCGTCAGAAGGACGGAAAAACTAACACCCATTTCATTTGTAAATTTTAAGTATGGAATTAAAGTGGCTTTATTATTATTATTACATATAGATAGATAGTTACTATTAGATTGTTAAAGTAAATTATGCTCAAGTAAAATGTATGTTGTGATAATAATAACCGAATATCAAACACAAGCATTCAATACATTAACAAAGAGACGTTGATTATTATATAACTCCTTCCAACGAAAGTGTTTTTCATTATAATATTCGTATATGTATTTTTGTTTAAAGCCTTGAAAAATCAGAATTACTTAAACTATATAACGTCATGGTATTTACAATTTTATAGTGAATGAAGATATATAATGTTGCTTTCTACTCGTCGTAAAAAATTCAGAGAGTAATTCCTATTTCACAAATTACCTCTACATATTTATAATCTTCTGACACACTTGGTGGCACGAGAAAACCAGGTAGACCGGTGGTGTGATGGATTTGTCAAGGACCTCAAAGCAAGCCCGTGATAGATTGCAATCACGAAAGATTCTTACGGAGGCTAACGTCCATAAGGGACTGTACAGTTATTGTTGTTTTCTCTAAATTCCAGTTGATTCTGTGCCTTTCCACTCGAAATTATTTCGATGGGAATCGCATCGTACAACAAGCTCCTATTCCCCGCTTATTCTCGCAGATAAATAGTTATTTGTGAAGCGCGAATATACTGTGATTTTAAAATGTACTCAGAAAATATGATAGCAAAAAGTTTTTTGGTAATTTTATAAAAATCACTTAATTTTATAACATTTTAGTTAAAATTTGGCCATTTATCCATTTCTATCATACTTATTTTTTATTAAATAACAAGATAAGTAAGAACTTACTAAAAGTTGTTATTGTTAACAGGTGTTTTAATAGATTTCATCTCTGTGCCCGTAACGGTTGGTTTCACATCGGCGACTTCAGTAATAATAGCCGTGTCACAACTCAAGGGCTTGTTAGGTCTACAGTTCAAGTCCAGAGGATTCATAGATACGGTTAAGAAGGTATATATTTCAATTCAAATAGAGTCGGAGAAAATTCAATAGAGAAAACCTATAGAAAGTCAGTGAGTTGTATACGATGATAGAACTTAGGATATTGAACCCGGATATAATTATATAACTATAGTATATATATGTATACATAATGATTATATAAATAGTATTAAATGTCTCAACTCTAAATATATCAACATAAATATTTTTGTTATGTATTTTTTTATTAATTTGTTAAAGGAACCTTTGTTGGTTTTTTTGCCTTTTGCTCTTTTACCTTAGAAAAAGCGTAGGAATTATGATTTTATACGAAATTGTATACCTAAATTCTGTTTTTTTTAGGTGATTGTGAACATTCCAAACGCAAAACTAGCCGACAGCCTTCTGGGGCTGACTTGTATAGTCATACTGCTTTTAATGAGAGTGAGTTGTTATTGTCATTTCCTTTATTGATATAATCTTATTTTTCTTGTGATAGCTATGGTAGCGAACCTTTGACATTTGCTGTAACAAAGAAACCAGAGAGGTGAGAACATTAAACAACAGACGAATGACGAACCCGTGCGTTGATGGACACGTATCAACGCGTATTCGACTAGAGATGCTTTCGACCAATCAAAAGAACGCACTCGTAATTTCTGTTTTTCGTTTTCACCTCTCAGTACTGACGTACGTAGTTACATTGTCACACATATACCCAGAACGCACCATAAGCGTTAATACAACTACTACGACGAATGCTATTTAGAATAGATTTTTTTTTAAATATAAAAGTAACTTTATTGATTAAAAAATACAAGTGTTATTTTAAACGGTATTTCAATATCATCAACTTAATATAATAATAAAACTATTTTATCATGTAAGGTTTTTTAGCAGTAAGAATAGAATGATATTAAGTTTAGTCTAACATCGACCACCGTTTAAATAGTAGTCTAATATCGACTACCGTTTAATATAACACTTGTATTTAATCAATAAAGTTTCTTTTATATTTTTAAAAAAATCTATTGAATACCGTCGCGATTTGACTACGTACGTTTCATTTACAATAAAAATAAATATGTACTTAAAATATTTTAGGAAGGTACCTACGTTTCCCTCTTCACATAAATTTAAAGAAAAAAACAACAAAGTAGCAGTTTTTTCGACAGTTGTTTTAAGAGTCGGATGACTCCTAGTTTTCTATTTATTTGTAAATCATATATCATTATAACTCTCGCTTTCAATCGATTGATAAGTTGATGTTATCTTAAGTACCGCAATACGATACATAGCTGTTAATATGAGGATTTTGTCATTAACTTGTTTATAATATTATTGAAAAACTGATTTTGCAAAACAATTTGTAAAAGAGGGATTTGTAACGAATAAACTCAAAACTACACGACTAATTTCAAAAATCCTTTTTACAAATAATGATAGCCTGAGCAACATTTATTTGTTAGTTTAATATAGGCTATATTTATTTACGCAATGATTTAAAACTAATGTCCCGATATGTTACAATCCGCAAGTATATTTTGAGTCAGACAAAACGATATGCCATATTTATAATTATTCAGTGGTTCTACAACCGTATAAGTTTCTTGAATATTGACGTCGATTTTGTATCCAAGACATGGATTACGATTTCCTTGTGTTCTTACATCAGAACCAGTGTCAGCTGTTTCCTGCTACATGTACAAAAAGATCTGGTTTGAATAATGTCCAAAATTTGCATTTTTCTACTAAGAACATTGTATTTTAAGTAAGGTGAATCCAAAAAAATAAGCGGCTATAGGCGTAATGCGGTGAGCACACAACATTCCATGTGTCAACGAAAGTCCGTCCGAAGTTAAAAATATACAAAACCCTTTCAGAAAATCAAGGATCTAGACTTGCCTCCTCATAGAAGAGGCCTCAAAAGAGCTGTATGGCTGTTCTCTACGTCGAGGAATGCGATAGTCGTCCTAGTCTGCTCGATAATGGCATTTATATGGGAAAAGAATTCAGAATCACCATTCAAACTCACCGGCAATGTTAAGTATGTTTTATCAATGAGGCTAATTTTATTCAATACTTTCGCTTTTAATGTGTGATAACTACCCAGTTTCCGCTCAGAACTAGATAGGAAAGTTATATAATTATTTTCGTTCTACCCTCTTATGAGACTAGCTTGGAAGCAATTTTCCAATTCTAAATTTTCATATGCTATCTACTGTAATCAATTAAATATATTTAATTGAAGATTTATGTAGTATTCGCGTTATTCACATAAATTTCCTGATGACGGATTTCATAATGACGGATACGAAATGAAATTTTTATAACAGAGCTCAATTAAATATTTTTAATTTATTTGTATAATGGAACAGGAAACCAAATCAGATTTACTAATATACATAATAATTATATTTTATTATTTTACTGTATATTATTTTTAAATGACTTTTTTTGTAGGTTATCTATTAGTATTGTATATAGGCTCTAACCACGATTGCTAAATTTCTTGAAGTATTTTGTGTGTTTGTCCAAAGTTTAAAGTTTCATTAAAATCGGTTCTGTAGTTTTTGGTATGGGTATCCTTACGCTTCTTGAAGGTTTCTTTATAGTCAGATATTTGGAGTCAGAATATTTTTTGTGGGTGCCGGGATCTTATTAAAGTGAATTAAATAAGAGTGGAGCTAAGTAGAAATGTTTTGTAGAGAAGGTCTACCGCCACTCAGTCTACCCCCATTTGGCACAGTGGTGGATGGGAAGAATGTGACCTTGCTGGAGATGTGTGCGGATCTGGGCTCATCCATTGTTCTCGTTCCCATCATTGGAGTGCTGGGGAATGTCGCTATCGCTAAAGCTTTTGGTTTGATATTTATTTACTTATAAAATATTGTATTAGACTAAAGCTTAGGTTTCCTAGAAAAGCGGTGCCGTTAACTTACGGCCGTAATGAAGCGTTGAGTGATGTCACCCATACGTTGCCTATAAATAAAATCGGAGTCGGTTTGAGTGTCACCGTAACGTCAAATAGCGGTGTTGGCATTTGCATGACGGCCGTCGTAGCGGTGATAAACATTACTTCAACGTTTTTCGCGTGTTGCGGTGCCCATATTTAATTAATACAATGAGTGGAAACGTGACTTGGACGAGGGAAAATGATGTTTTTTTGCATTATGTTAAAAAGTAAAGACGGCCGTTATTAACAACTGTATAATGACGGCCGTTAGTTAACGGCACCGCTTCTCTAGGAATCCTAAGCTTATGAGTTGCATTATTTGTATGACAAAAGTAAATATTAGGCTTTAATTTTGTGGAGAAATATAATTAAAGAAAAACCAGTGGTGCTACAACCTTTTTAAGTCTCTTAGATTGCTGTTTCATGATTTTTTTTTTCTAAAAGGCAAGAAGGTAATCAGCCTGTGCAACACGCCATCGACTTCGGATCTAAGACATGCCGGTTTCCTCACGATGTTTTCCTTCACCGTACGAGCGATTGTTGAATGCCCACATAAAACGGCTATTGTTGCACAACCGGGATCGAACTTACGACCTCAGAGATGAATCGCATACTAAATAAAAATTGTTACTGCAATAATATCGTAAATATGCAACTTAATTACGTTTATTCAAATGTACAGTACTCGCGTGAACTAAAGATTATAAATGCCAATTAGCATGGGTAAATATATTTTTAATTTATTTCAGCAAGCGGTGAATCGGTCGACGCGACGCAGGAGTTGATAACGCTCTCGTTCGCGAACATTCTCGGATCGTTCCTTAGTGCGATGCCGATCACCGGATCATTCTCCCGTAGCGCTGTCAACCACGCCAGCGGAGTCGCTACACAATTTGGAAGTCTTTACACAGGTATCTTTTTGAGTTGTTCATTTATGAAGGTCGTTTTAGTAGCGCTCTCTCCTGTCTTCGAGATGTGCGATCTCTCTGCATCTTCTACCGCATTTAGCATGGAGAGTACCATCATCGGATGTCAAGGCAGAATAAAAAATACCATCCGTATCACCTTGACGTCCGTCGTTCCACAACTGAGCGTTTCTTAAGGCAATTTCTACCGCCACCACTATGTGGAACCAGCTGCCCGCTTAAGTATTTCCGAACCAATTCGACTTAGGGACCTTCAAGAAAAGAGCGTACCATTTCTTAAAGCGCGCTTGCTAGCCTTCTGGCAGTGCGAGTGTCCATGGGCGGCGGTATCACTTATCATCAGAAGAGCCTCCTGCCCGTCTGCCTCCTGTAACATGAAAAAAGCCTCTGCGTCTGGGCGATGGTGAGGCCTGTAATGGCCTTTACTTGATCGGTAGGGACCGGCTTTCAGGTCTACGTAAAGTACGCGTTACGTTTTTATATTCAGAGCAGCGCATTTGGAAATTGAAGCACGATGATATTAATCAAATTTAATTCGTATTAAATTATAGGTATAAATTGTTTAATGAAATTGGCCATGAAAATGTATAAATTATATGGAACCGCACAATCTGTCATGGGTAGTAACTTTTTTGAAACTGAAATTATTTCTGATGATTGGGCTGATTTTATCAGTTAAACAAACGCAGATATTATGTTCTCTACAATTTCGGATTTGATAATAAACGGTTTTTATAGATTAAAAAACTGAAGGAGTATTTAGTTAAGCCACTGCGTTCCTACAAATGTTAGTGGCTTTTTAAAAAATCTTAAAACTGATTATTGCGTGATACGATTTTATTTTATGTGCTACCTTGAAAATTTAACTAATATTTTAAAGTATCGTGTGTATAATGTGAACGCGTAAATTTACCACCATAGACCACGTGTCGAGTGATTTGTTGTTTGTCGATGGCAGCTATTTTTAAATTAAATTTTGTTCCATTAATCTAAGTTCAAGGTCTTTATTTGAAAAATTTAAACATTTTACGAAGCATTTTTGAGTAGTTTCCTTGGTAACGTTGGACATAGAAAGTTATATTTATTTAATTGGTATCATGAGATAAAGTTTAAATCTCAACATTTTTAATATTTACGTGTATGTTTTTATTTTTATCATTCGTGCTTTTTGCCTTAGAAATTCGATCATGTCTTCCAAGTACGGTTTAGGCACTCGCCCGGTACCGCACAACCCTCCCAAAGGCCGAGAACAAATTTAAATTAAATTAAAACTTGCCCTCGAACCGGGAATCGAACCCGGTACCCCTCACCTAGCTGCCACTTAATACCGTGTATGTTTGTAACTAGAACAGTGTTGGCCTAGTGGCATCATCGTGCGTCTCTCACCCCTGAGGTCGTAGGTTTTATTCCCGGCCGTACACCAATGGACTTTCTTTCTATGTGCGCATTTAACATTCGCTCGAACGGTGAAGGAAAACATCGTGAGTAAACCGGCTTGCCAAAACCCAAAAAGTCAAGTGTGCGTGTCAGGCACAGGTGGCTGATCACCTACTTTCCTATTAGAATGACAAATGATCATTAAACAGATTCAGAATTTTTTATTTCTTATGTTTGTAACATTACTATTTACACCTACGCTTGTCTCTTTCCCTCATATCGAGGATCGATAACCATCCTTGTCTACCATTTATTATTTTATTAACCCAATTTACAAATAATATTTGTAAATTTAAAATTAAAATTGTAGGTACATTATAACTAAGTTAATGCAAAACATTGATACAAAACAATTATCTGATTACGTGCTCTAAATTGTTTATAAAAGTTTCGCTACTAAAAGTTAAGAGACCATTAACCCCCATATTGTTATTCTCAACAATATCACGGAAATTGGTGTCACTAAAAAATGTGTGACAGAACATTGATCGGTTAGGTAAAGCAACTGTTGTAGTGTCCAAATAGATGCTCCACAATTGTTGTAGTAGTGCTGTAGCTACCAAATATATTTTTAAAGTGTAATTTTAATGAAATTAAATTGTAAAACTTTATTTCAAATGCTGGTAAATGTAGACAAATTTAATGATAAAAACAATTAATTATATCCTTGAAAATTGTATACAATTAGTTAAAAATAATGTATAATTACTTTAGCCGTTTGGCTATTAATAATACCAACGACAGAACGAAATATACATGCACAAATATAAGATATAAAAAGAAATACATGTAATTGGAGAAGTTTCCTTATATATTTTATTGAGGATCAGATCCTTATTTTCTATTCTTTCAGTAAATTAATACTAATGCAATAAAACATATTAATGCAGAAATTAAACTGAGAACCATTATATCACATATAAACAAAACATTTTTAAATAAATCTTAAATAATAATTCATGTGAATTAAATAGAAAAGTCTCACGTTTAATAGTATTAACGGTGCGCAATAATATTGAACAGTAAACAAAACTTAAATAAACTTATATATTATTTTATTAACATCACACATTTTAAAATGAGGACACTCGAACACTTATGTAAATATGTTAGACAAAGACTTTTTGTACTGTACAAGTCGCATTGGTACGCCATGCATACATAGCAATTGGGTAGGAATAAAAAAGAAAACAATGATAATAGTAAATAATTAACAATGCAAGGTCTCTATGATATATATTATACTAGCAGACCGGCCAAGCGTTGCTGTGGCTAAGGTTTTAGTTATATTACATAGTAGTAACCTTTCGAGGGAAACGGTCATGGGGACCACGACCACGGTGGTTATGCCATTAAATTGTAGCTTATTTGAAACGTTCGTACTTTCAACACAGCGCCATCTGTTAGAATTGTGACTATCAAATAATAAACAAACATTTTGCTATAAAATAATATTGCGGGTATAAATTGAGATGAAGGCTATCCTATCTTTTAAGTTGGATCAAACTACACACGGTGTGCAAATTTGATTGATATCGGTTCGGTAGTTTAGGAGTCCATAGCGGACATACAACGTGACACGTAATTTATATATATTAAGAAGATAAGAAGATGTACCAAGACAAAATAATTACATTGATTTAAATGTGAAGGAAGTGTGAGGTAGGAAATGTGAATTTTCGAATTTATGTTATTTTTAGATTAAGTGTTAAAATATCACACTTTTCTGGTGTTAATAATATAACGTTTTGATTTATTCCTTTGATTAGTTCTAATCGGAGTTTCATTCAGAGCACCAGTATTTAATTCTGCTAATGTTTTGACAAAATTTGTTATGTTAATAAAACTTCTTTTTCCAATTGGCTCAAAATCTTGTGTGCCCAAGTGCACATACTTCAAAATGGCTTTGGTAATCCGGGTAATAATTTTTCAGGTATATTGGTGCTACTAGCTCTAAGTCTTCTTACTCCATACTTCTATTTCATTCCGAAGGCGTCGCTAGCTGCCGTCATCATTTGCGCGGTGATATTTATGATTGAGTATGAGGTAATATTCAGTACTTTTTTTTCAACTTTAATTTTACGACCACTCTAGATTTAAAATTTTGTATTTTCACGACTAATATTACAGATAAAAAACCAAATTTATTCGTAAATTCAGTACATTATTACATAACCTTTCAAGGGCTTTGCAGCTGTCCCTTGGACATGGGTTAGGGCGCGTTCAAGTATTGGACCCCCCCCCCCATGAACTCGCCGTAACGTTTTTCAGTACCCAAGTCTAGTAAATCGTTTCGTGACCACCTAGTGACTCTTTAGTTACTATTATGTGGTGTAAGTAGAAAATAATATTAACAATAACGCGTAATACAATCCCCGCCCCGCATCGTAACGTTTTACAAAAGGACCCTGCCCCTCCCAAAATTCGTTACGTATTATTTGAACGCTCCCATATATAAAAAATATAGACAGAAGGCAAAAGAAATAGAAAATAAAAAATGTCAAACAAAAGATTATTATATTTGTAATTTAAGTAAATTATCTATTTAGGTAGTTAAGCCAATGTGGCGTTCGCGCCGTGCGGACTTGGTGCCCGCGTTTGCGACGTTCGCACTTTGCCTTGTAGTGGGTGTGGAATTGGGGATCGTAGCTGGGGTTCTACTCAATGTGATACTGCTCCTCTACCCCAGTGCCAGGCCGCAGTTGGAAGCCGAAATCGTTACGGTAACTATAACTGGTTTATTGGTAACGCTTTTAAAGTTATACTTATTTAGGCGCGTTATGAAAAATTTATGAGAGTGAAATTTTACGATGCGCGCGCACCGTGACACAAAATTAACAGAATGAAGTTGCCCACGGAAGATGCTACGGCATTGCACATAATTTAAAAACAACATTCGAATAATAATAGAATTTATGTTACACTTAATGTAAGAGAATAATGATAAATATTTATTTATTTAATTTTTCAAATGTAAACTGAACTTTATTGACTAAATGACTCCTATTCCTGTCTTTGATTATTTAATTGTAATAATGCCAAAGAAGTATAACTTCTTACGCGCGTACATAAGTACACGCACCCTTTTTTATTTTTATTTCAATACAATCCAAGTGTCCCTAAGGTAGGTATATCATAAGCGCGCGCGTCGTTGAACGTTTTTATTTACAGTAACGAAACGTTTGTGAGACAAGACTATATGTTATATGTTTTGAGTGTTAACAACGAGAAGATGTGTCTAATGCAGTGTTTGCCATGGTGGGGCCCACGCCAATTTATTATTTTTTTAAATAATTATTTGGAATTTCAGTTTTTCATTATCAAAATCTTTGCTTATACTGTGTTTTGTTAACAATTTCCAAGTAATTTATTCCTAACACCCATCATTTAAGTTTCTTAAGCAATTCAATTTTAGTTTGGTCTGATGGGTTCCTAGAAAAAAAACTTATCTTACCGCTAAATACAATCATTTTAAAAACGATACAGTTAATAAAATAATTTCGACAAATTTTAGTCAAAAGTATAATTAATTATCTCCTACTTTGTGAGTTAGAGAAAAATTATTGTACCCAGAATAATTTACATTACGGCGAAATATTTACACAAGACTGTTTAATTCACATTTTATATAAATAGGTACAAATAATAAACACAAAATTAGCATATAGATAAGCGTGAGCTGTCTGTAGCGTGACTAACAATTCGTTTCAATTTCGGAATTTGAATAGTTTAATATTATCGAAATGTCCTTTGCTTAAAACCTTCTGGTAAGGTCAGGGTCATGCCGAGTATACTTTGTTTGTAAAGCCTATTTGAGGTTACGCCAATTGCTATATCTTGGCCGCATATCTTTTTTTATAGGCAAGTATATTAAACTCTGATTTTTCATTCCGTAGAATTCTGACATTTCATAAGTGTTGCTACCAAAAAAGTTCTCACATTTCAAATTTTACCCATTTGAGAGCGATAAACAATAAAATGCTACGTATTTTTTTATGTTTTACTTAAAAAAAGGTGAATGTAAATATTTATTTACTCAAGTGACCTAATGTTTCAATATCACGAACAATATATCGAATTAACTTTTGAATTTAATTATTAAATAATTACTTTAAGATTCTTTAGCTGGCATCACTGCCTATTATTTCCAGATTTAGTCAAACTTTTAAAAAAAAAAAATGTTAAATGTTATTTTTTACTGTTTTTTTTTAAAATGTATGTATAGACGAAGATTTTAAAACTCGTATTGAAATTGAGAAATGTGTCCGGCCGGTAATCTCTGACATGTCAAAAAATGATAGCTGTCAGAATTCTACGGAATTAAAAATCAGAGTAAAGGTGATTAGCCTTCTATGTCTGACACGAAATTTTGATGATGACACATGCAGGCTTATAGCACGCATATAGAGAGACATATTACAGTTTTCTTATATGCCATTAAATATTATGTTTGGATGAGCGATAATACGAAGTACCCGATACATTTGAGGGGATTTTTTATGAAATGGCCCCAAGTGAACAATGTTTATTATTTCAGAATCACTACGGCCTGAATTACCTGCTAATAACGGTCGGTAATAGCCTCTACTTCCCGGGCGTGGAGTACATTCGTCAGTATGTAACGAGAGCTGCGAGCAAACAGTCCGGGAACGTGCCCGTTGTTATCGACTGCAGATACGTATTGGGTTCGTATTTTACAATCACAAAATGTGTTTATTCATTATAGTTATGCATCACAAAGGGATTTTCCAGCTCTTCCATAGCAAACTTAATACTTAATTCCATAAGTAAGTTAATATATAATATTTATAAATTACAATTCAGATTTTTTTATAATTGTTTACAACAATTTCTTATCCCTACTTTTTTAAATACTTTATAGGTCCATTACTTGCTTTGATGCCATGTTTTCATTATTCTTTCATAGATGGCGCGCATTCATTTGTCTCATAATTTTAGTTATATATTTTAGTGTTCGGCAAAGCACCCACTAACATGCTCATTTGCCCCCCCCCCCCCTCCCCCCATCTTATGAAAAAGAAGGAGGGAATAAGATAATTGATTGATCTTAAACTGCTGATATCAATTTATACATTCGTTTAATTTAGATTTTCTATCTCTCAAAGTATTTCGGTGATTTCTTGTAAAACTTTTTGTGTATATTAACCCTTTAAGTTTTACAAGTGACGTAAACGTTGTCATGACATTGAGTTAAAAGAACATTAATACTGAAACTAATATGAAAAAATATCATTTTAGGGGCTGACTTCACAGCTGCCAAAGGGCTGTGTGCATTATCAAACTCGCTATCTGCCCGTGGGCAGCCATTGCTGCTACTTTCGCCTCGAGCCAGTGTCGCCTCAGTGTTTAGTGGGGCGGGGTCTAGCGTGCTTGTAGTACTCAACGCTAACGAACTGGATGTTACACTACAAGGTGCAAATATAAAATAGTTTTCAGCGCATCATAAATAAATTTATTTATTTATTTCTATTTATTGTATAATATATGGGCGGATGCCCTTTATCATAAGAATAAGCCATGTCTTCAATAAGTTGTTATGTGGGTAGGAACAATAGAATCACAAAAAGTATCTCCCTTACAGCAATTCACTAAAATCTATTCACTAGTAATTAGGGAATCACTTAATCAATCACTTTTAATTAGTTTTGTAACAAAAAGACACAAGATTATTTGGAACAAAAGTGATTCGTCGCAGACGTAGTGCGCTCGCCGTTGACGTTCGAAAACTAAACGAAAAATCAACATGGCCGCGCTGGCCATCGACAATAGTCAAATCTCGTTCCAATAATTCCAGTATTTCTTAACAGATGGCGCTAGGAATGCGCCGTCAAATATATAGCGGACCCCACAGACTGTACACACGTCGAACAAACTATGTAATTGTAAATCTAAACCATTCTAGGATCCATTATACCACACAAAAATTTCATCAAAATCGATCCAGCCGTTTAGGAGTTTAATTACAAACGCACGCTCAGAAAATGTATGTATATAAAGATTACTGTGCTTAAAATAACTATTTTAAATTACCTTTTTTTATGTTTTAAAACTTTCACAAATTCTGTTGAAATTTGTTTGGATTCTTTCTATTATGCAATATTAATATTAAATTATATTTATTTTCAGAAATAACAGGGCAAATTGCACTCTCCGTAAACCCAGATGAGCCAAAACGTCCATACACGTCATTAAAGCAAGATGAGTCACTAGAAGTCATCGTAGCTGAGGAAAACGCATCGCCATTACTGACCACAGTGCATAGAAAGAAAATCAGTGAGGTAGACGATACATAACCACAGTGTAGTTCAGTAGAGTTTTGTAGAGGATTTTTTTTAGATTTATAAGGAGTTGCGTAGACAAATCAGTGAGCCACAGTATAAAAATAAGTTACCACAGATAATTGTACAAGAATACTGGTACTAAGCGATACTGTGCGCACAATAAAAACCCTTTCAGAGGTCAGACAATTGGTATACGATGATAAAACCTATCATTCACCAGTGCTTTTATATTTTTTTTCATATGGCGTTTAAAAAAATTATATCTCTATATATATATCTCGGATGTATATGAATACATGATACCATATCTGTATGTCATGAATGTTGAGTTTTTGTATAACTTACAATAATGAACCTTCGGCTATTCCGGCCTTTTGCCCATACACTTGTAGCTGTTGGTAATTTCTCTTATATATTTTTTAAACAATGATGTGGAGGGATTGCTGTCCGATATTTGTCTAACTTCAAAATAATTTGCAACATATAGATCTGTCTTATAAGATTTCTTAACATATGATTTTTTGTATCATTTCTAGAATTGATTATAGTAAGTTAAAACTAGTTCCTAGCACCTACAGTACCTATATTTTTAAGTCTAATTATTAAACGTGGTATTTGTTACTATAGTTACGAATTTTATGTGAAAATTGGTAACCATGGTAACACAAATCTTCAAACCGCGTTTATATAAAGCTGTAATGGTCTTCATAAACTTATTAGAATTGACTACTTTGAAAGAATATTTTGTCCTTTTTTATTACCGGATTGGTGATAAGGAAAATTTTTTTGTTAAATATTTTAGTAAGTTTTTGAGTACGACAGGTTCATATCCTACTCCGTATCGAGTCACTTTCTCGTCTTGAGCGCTATCAAATATGTGTAACTTTCTATAAAAAATGGTTTTACAGCCACTAGATTTCAATTTGATTGACGTTCTAGAATACGGCCCCAAGTTCACGGGCATTTTATAATTTAATATAGAAATGTTTAGGCACCCTTATTTAAAAATCTTATAAAGATTACCGCATTTTCTTAAATTTAAACTATACAAACAATACTGTCTACGTTAATAAGCTTTTCCAATAGTTAATTGAGGGGCGTATAAATCACAATTTTATAATTTAATGTACGCGGGTGCATTAAAAACTCGAATAAATAAAATTAATTTACCCAACCAAAGATTGCAAACAGATTAAATTTAGAAAGCTCTCTGTGTCTGTCCTTAATTCATCATTCAATCAAATTGCCAATTTGAATTTAATCTGTGCAGGCATGACTAGATATTGCTAGTCGAATTTTAGTTAATATTTAAATTACGCCAGTGGATAGTTTTTTTTATCTAAGCTAAGCATTTTTTAATAATATATTTTTAATTTTTACATACTTAATTGAGGGTCGAGATTTCGCTAAGCGTTTCTGTCGTGCCTCAAATCCAATATTTTGACATACGAGAATAACGCTAAGCAACAAGTGATTTAAACCTTTAAACGTTTAAGCAGGTACTAAAACTTTTATAACACGGCGATTTCAACTTATTAATAAATCAAATAATAATATCACACAAAAATATAATTTCCTTGGATTTATTTATAAAAGTTCTTAGATTGAAATCTTCGCCGCTAATTTGTCATTTGCAATCAAACAAATATTTAATTTGAATTAAAATGTTTAGCACAATTTTGTTTATATATTTTCTACACTATATAAATACCAGTTTGTATTAATCATGTACTTAATTTGTTCTCTCTAATGTGTTTTGTGCAATTGTATTTTTACCATTATAATAAATAGATAAGAATGTTTTAAAATGTGTTTCATATACCTTTAAGTTTTAGTTTTTGTTACAGTTTTCGAATGTAATATTATGTTATTGATCTCAACTAGTTCAATACGTAATTAATAGCTTTTAATAAAAATTAACTTCATACATGTGTATACAATTAACCTCAGATGAAACGCCAACAATTACTATAAAGTGAAACTTCGCTTTTGAGGCATATTTCAAACCTGAAAAAATTCTTTTTTATTTGGGAATTAACGAAACGAATTAACTTATAAAAAGGAAGTGAAATAAAAAAAAATTACGTAAAAATATATTTAATTTAAAAAAACTTAGCACCTTAATTTACAATAAATGCATTTCTGACTAATATTAAACCATTATTAACTCTTTAAAACTATTTTATAAATATTAATTCCTATGAAGAAATCATAAATAATACGTAATAATGATGATCTATGAACGTCAATTTATTAAATTTTTTTTATTGAATTATGATTGTGATTTAATGATAAGCTTTATAATGAATACGAGATCTAAATGATGGGGACTGACATGAAAATTAAAGATGATAATGAATTTAATGATATGGATAAATGGGGATAAGTGATTTTACTTGGTCCTTGCATGATTAATGATTTGATGAATAATTGAATTGACTTAAGTAGGCAATGTAAGTAGACACGTAATTAAATTTAGTTTAAATAAAAATAATATTTAAAGGATGTAAAATACGTTTTTTGTGTACGTCTTTATAAGCATTTTTGATGGAAAATATTTTTAATGAAATTTAGTTAAATAATGATATGTGATTGATATGATAATGATCTGTGGATGGATTTTTAAACAATCTTAATGTAATACAAATTTTGTTGTCGATTCGACGCAGTTACAGTTTATTTCGAACCCAAGACCCCAAACTAATGAGACTGCATCGAATCAATGCAGATAATTTTAATTAGTAATACCTAACCAATAAGCTTTTAAATAGTCTATTGCCTCACGACGCCTTGGTGAAGGAACATGGGCTTTGAAGCAGTTCTTAACTTTTCAGAGACAACGTGGGCAATTCTTGCACTTCTCTGCCAAACCAATTCACGTGTTCGTTCGTGGTTGCTGTCGACACGGACCTATATTAACAAATGAAAAAATTGTTAAAGGATGTCAAGATAATAATAATGTTTCGGCTTATTTTCAAAAAGCAGTTAAAGTTTTAATATATAAATATTTAAGATGTGCGCTGTGTTGCGTCCGATGAACCTAACAATTTTGATACAATGGTCATATATAACAGCTATTTTATAAAATTTTCCGTAATCCAGCAGACACATTTATGCATCTTTATTTAATACAATAGGTATCTATGTATATATAGACAAAAAATATAATTATTGTGTCACAGTACAGGATAACGTTCGAATTTAATAAGTGCATACTAACGTGTAAGTTACACATTTAATATTTGACAAATTTCACGCCGTTATTACTCTTTAACTTTAATAACGCTTAAATATAGCAATATAATTGGAAGTATATACCTGTTTGGGCTGCAGAACTTTGATGGAATGTAATGTTGCTACGCCTTGATTGTTGACACGAAGCGTCAATTTACCGTTCATTTCAGCTGTTGTCGCTGTTGCAGATTTGAGCTCTTTTTTAGCACCTCGACCGACCTATTAAACATTATGACTTTACGATAAGTTATCGTATAAAAAAGTCGTTTAGGGCTTGGAGATTTGCATCTATTTCATTGGTGACAAATCAGTGTTTTGTGGTTTGGTCGTAATGGCATACCGGTCGCACCAGCAAGCACGTGATGATTCCGCGCATAGATTAAAAAAATTTAAGAAGAGAAAATTTATTGTTTTTTTTTTTAATTCTGAATGAATGACTGGAGTACGAGTCTCCACTAGCCTAATACAGCTCATCCCAAGAAATGTGTATGAAATCAAACATTTAACTAGATATATGGATAGCTAAGTAATATGTAAAATGAAATTATTAGCACACTTTAAATCTTATATTCGAATAATATAGTCTAAAGTTTGAATTGCACATACCTCCTTTTCCACTCGAAGTATCAAGGGTCCGACTGCGAAATTACTCTTTATGGTTGTATGGTTTGTCATAATGCTGACGGCTACATCACCACTTCTCTTAAGAGAAGAGAGGCCATACAGTGTACCCTTTGCTCTCGGCTTGCTCTTTTCGCTTTTTACCTTGTTCTTAGAAGGCTTCTTTGTATTTTTAACCGGAGCTTTCGCTGGCGGTTTCGGTTTAGGTTTAGTTGCCTTAGTAGGTTGTTTTGGTTTTGACGTTGGCTTTGCTTTTCCACTTTCATTTCCAGATTTCACCTTCACAGCTCGCATTTCTGTTCGCGAATTTTCACTGTTCGATTTTTGATCGTTCAAGCTTTCATCGATTTTGTTTTGTTGTATTTCCTCAACTTTTTCTACTGTTTCGTTTTCGTTTACACCACCGCGCGCTGTGTTTTTCTTTTTGTTTGAAGTTTTTCTGAAATATTTGTGACGTTGTGAAACCGAGTTAGCAGGTTTGAGAACTAACATTAATTTTATTTATACTTACTTTTTGTTACTAGTTTTGTTTTTATCTTTCTTTCCCTTTGTGTTTTTGCTCGCATCTATCGGCTGCAGTTTTACGTTGACTGGGTCATAGGAACGTCTTAATATGTCATTCATCTTTTCAAGGATGTTGTCAATGAACTTATTGTATTTGATTATGTACACAGCAGGCACGGGTGCTGGTTTCTTGGGCGGTTCCTCAGACAACGCACCTGTTAGAGGAGACGAAGATATAGTTTGGTTTTATTTTAATATTCTAATATTTTCTTAAATATAAAGATACACTTACCTTTTTATTAATAAGCCAGAAGTTTTAAATATATTTAACTAGTATTAATATATATTAAACGGTAGTAATAAACGGCTCTAGTGCCGAAAAGAGTATCACTCTTTAAACTAGATAGATATTTTATTATTTAGTATTCCATAATTTATATAACATAAGGCTGATTTAATCTTAAACCTACATGTTGTCTTTAAAATGTCTCTTAGATCTCAAGATGGTAGTCCTAGATTCCATAAAATGTTTTCTATTATTCTCCCCATTTTGTTACTTCATTATCAATTAAAAGTCAGTCAAGGAAAGTACCGATTTGGAGAAATTGTTTATTGAGTGTCATGTCAAATTCAAAGTCATTGTTTTCATAAAGTTACGTATAATAGTGACAACTATCAAATTTCTCTCTCTAAATAAATATATGATAAATTACATTATTCATGACATCACGCACTCGGTTGCAGTGTGTAATTAGGTATTCACTGGGCCAATAATTCATACATTCACACGTGCAATTCAAATCACGTATCGGAGGCACGCGAACAACTAACTGTTTAGTCTTCAAGCCTCGCCTGCATTCTAATAGCTTCTAACAATTAATATGAACAGTCATCCATGGATTTTCTATTTTCTATACACGAAAAAGAAACTGCGTGCCGGAATACTTGCAGTCAAAGAAACTATTTACTTATTAGGAAATGAGCCAATATTTATTTTCCGTCAGCAAATTTAATTGCGGTTTCGCCTTCATTTCAGAATCTGAGCTTTCATACTAGTATTTGAATGCAGTCTGCGTAAGTAGTAGATTTCTATCGAAGAAAGGAAATAGAGACCTCGGACAAGCGAGTCGTTTTAGGCGTAGCCGGTAACAAACTAGTTTAATTTAGGTCGAGTGACTCCTCACGACGGTCCCACAATTTCTCAAACAACTTTGTAAAAATTTCTCTTTTCGCGGTTCATTATATCGTTTTCACTAAAAGTGGACACGCAAATTTTGTGATCGTTTCGTAATTTCGAGAGTGAGTCTGAATCTATTTACTTTCTATTGATGGAAATTTCAGAATTGTCAAGGTCAGGTCCTGGATACGGTCATGGCAAGGTCAAAGAAAGTGTCAAGGCTATAGAAGAAATCGGATGGGTTCATCGAACCAGGTCCGGATGAGAAAGTAACCGGGCCTGATACCCGTTTTCGACCTCATAACACACATCCAGTTCAAGCTGGTTCTTCATTAATATTCTACAAAGAACTCATCCGATAACTGTCAGTCTTCGTCGATCTATCGTTTATCAGATTAAAAATCTAAGTGCTTTCAATTTTATCGCGTAATGAAATCTCAGCCATGGGAGGTATGATTATATGATAAATGGGATACGTCACGGGAAAGGGAACTGGTTTGTGCGTAAAATACATAGAAATACATATATCGGTCAAAAAGCTAGTTACTTATATTACTTTTAATATGTACAAATCATACTATGTACTATTCTATTAACAGATATATAGATATACGTTGTTAGAAGCATATAAATATTTTAACACAGGCATTTATGGATGAGGAATAAGGCATTTTACATAAATATATTGTTTGACTAGTATATATTTATTTGCTGACAATAATAATTAAATTAACACTAGATAATGTCACTCTTTTCTGACAAAAGTTTACTAGAATTCTGACCGACATAATATCATTTACGAAGTAGTTATGTTACGCACAATCCGCTTGAGAGGTTTTTAAAAAATTTAACACAAATTAAGAACAAACAGTTTTATTTCAAAATACTTTGCCACGGATCTGATGTGACATGATCTAGACATTAATTTAACTTTTACTTTCTCGGGTCCATACTAACACTCACACATCAAGCACACGCACTTAATAAATAAAATAAATTAAATAGAATAAATAAATAGTTAATAAATAGCTAAGCTAAAGGAGGGAGACCCCGGAGGTCTCTCAGGTGGATGCGGGATGCCAGGCTTGCCCGTTCACTGGCGCATTATAACTATCTGAACTTTTTGTGTTCTGGGACTGATGCAGCCGACGTTGCTTTGGTTTTCTTTACTTTAATGTGACTTGTTTTTTTTCCACTCTTTTTTTTGAGCGCCGCAACATTAGCCTTTAATTTTTTAGACTCACGTGATTGTTTGGCAGAAATATTCCTGCTAAAAGCGTCGGAAACGTCGTCTTCGTCGTCATCATCATCATCTTCCTCCTCGTCATCATCTTCTTCATCATCATCCCCTTCGAGTACGTCTCCAATTTCCTCGTCATCATCATCGTCATCGTCGGCAGCGGCTGCAGCCACTTCGGAGCTAGCAGCGGGAATTTCAACTTCAGCACTTGCAGGTTCCTTTATCCCAGCTTCAGGTTCGTCACCCTCTGCCACAGCTTCGCCCTCTGCTGCTTCGGTTTCTTCTGAAGCGGCAGCAACTTCTTCTACTGAGGCGGCTGATGCAGCTGGTGCAGGAGCGGCAGCAACAGTATCGACGGCAGCCACAACAGGCTGTGCGGCGGCTGGCTCGTCTTCATCCTCGTCATCTTCACCTCCTGAAATAAAAAAGATACGTTAGCTTTGAATAAGAAAAATCTTATGACAATAGAGAAGAATTTAAATCTATGGACCTCCTAATATGTCGTCGAAGAATCTTTCCAAATAATCATCCTCTTCGTCATCATCTGCTTCTTCCTCGTCATCATCATCGTCGTCGTCTTCATCTTCGTCGTCTTCGCCTAAAACAGAGAGTTAATAATTAAACATTTGTCTATGAAAAAGATATTTGTAATTTAATTAAATTAGACTAATTGTCGAACTATTAATAATAATTGATATATTTATCGATACAGCAATTATACGTTGTAATCTCAATTATTATAACCTTGCGTGATGCACTAACTTATGAATCTCTACAAGAAAGCTAAGTAGCGCTAATTTCTCTGATTATGTATTTCTTCTAGAATCGATTAACTAACGAGAGCAGTTGTCACGCTGCACGATTCACATTCCGTTCGTTCGCGTCCTGATTAATAGGAATTCGTATTGATAGACCGCCACACTTTCTATATTTTATATTAATATTCAATATTGTAACATCATTTCCCAAATTGATTGTTATAATCTCGTATTGAAAAGAAGTCATTTTTGAATTGAAGTCCTCATTTTAAAAGATATAGTCAATAAAAACTAAATCGTTTTTAGTTTACCGTATAAGTAAGTGACTATTGAATGTTTGTTATAATGAAAACGATTTACCATAAGTTGTGAGTAAAAATTTGAATTGATGAATATAATCGTAAAGTTCAATTCAATTCAATTTCAATGCTTAAAACTCTTTTAATTTCCTATAGAATATATATGAATATACGTAATAACTTCAGTCAATCTACCGTTACGGTGAATTTACTTGCAAACGGTAAATCCTACGCGCTAAAAGATTTATTTACACTACCATGACACCAAAAGACAGAAATAAGTTGGAATACTTTACTGTAGAAATGTATACGTTTAAGTTTTTTTGCTTATATATTATTATTAGGTTTAGATATTTAACAATTACCTCCTAAACCACCAAGAGCATCTTCATCGTCATCGTCGTCGTCATCATCATCATCATCAGAAGCCGCGGCAGCCGCAGGCTGCTGTGCCGCCTGTCTTCCTACCTCCTTCACCTCACCATCCTCAGACCTGGTGATAGGGCTACAGCTCCCCAAAATCACTAAGCAGCAAACCGCCGCTAATAACAATAACGACCTCATCTCGTATCTGAAACAAACAAGGCCTTTAATCATCACCGCCAAGTTGGCCGAGCCGTCGAGGATCACGATATCACAGCACTAACACAACACCACGTGCACTGGATGTCCTTAACACTTCACCTTTTGACTTTTCACTGTTGAGTCCTAAGGGGCTCTGCGGAAGAGGTTCCGCCCGCGTCCTTCAATGTCGGGGGTCGAGACGCTATGGCCGAGCCTGGCGTGCGGAAACGATATAGCGGCGGCGTCTTCCACGCGCACTCTTTTATACAGTTACGTCACACAGCTCAGGAAGAAAGTAGTGATGGTAGTCGAACGGACATAGATAAACTGACCTGTAGACTTTCTCTGAGCAATTCTCAGATGTATCGTGAATAATATGAACTTTTTATGTATTTTATAACGATCATAAAACAATATATTTTGTTATTTTATTACTACATAATTATATTAACTGCCAGTATTTAAGCGGGGAAAGTTTGTGTCGTTCTGCGTACAAAAATATGTGACGTTATATTTTATACCGAGCGGCGGGTCTGTGTCGCAAACTAATCTATTCGATGTAAAGAGGGGTTGGTGATGTTCGATTAACTAATTTATTCAACTTATTTGCTGACGCTTGGTGCTTCACTGGAGAAAAGTATGGGCAAGCGTGTGGAATCGGAATTTTAAAATATTTCAAACATTAGTATGTGGTGACCAGAGCCATACTTTCACTTAAGGTTATGTATGCAAACGCGTCTGGTGTAATTGATAAGGTGACGTAAAAAATAATGTCCCATCGAAAGCATATTGCCACCAAGTATTTAAGTATTTATTATAAACAACGAACGCTATTAAATATTTACTCTTATACCTTGAACTTTTTCTTATTCACATAATTACATGATCGTAAGACGAGATTATATTGTATTCTTAGATAGAACATTTCAAGGCAATAATATAATGATAGCAACGCAACTTTTCTCCTATGAACCTCAAACATAGACTAATTAGTAAAAGTGGCTTGTTTTTGACGAAAACTAAGAGGTTTTATTGAAGGATTCATTACCGTACTCTTCTTCGGAGAAATATTTTTTCTTAATTCTCTAGAAATTAAAACCAGAAATTTGTCTATGGCAGGTCACAGATTACAAGAATCTTTAAATTCAACGTACTTAAGTATTTTGTCTCTTAGATACGTCTTAGGGACTTTAATTGATTAACAGAGCTGTACTTCAATTTTACGTAACCAATACGTTTCTGTACTTTGTCCAATACTTTGGTTTCAGATATGCCTTTGGATGTCTAAAAATGCTTTTGAAATTTATACAGGTTAATATCAAAGCGAGAAAGGTCTAAACCCGTTTTTGGTATTGTAGGCGGTCACAAATATTTGTATGCTGTTTGTGAATGGGTTTCGAGGACTTTCACCACTCCACTGCCACTTGCGTCCGATGCGATTATAAATATTTTGTCCCACTTTGCGTAACGAATAATGACTTATGTGTTCTTTGGTATTACTTAACTTTACAATACGTTTTAAGCTACGCCCTAAATAGAAGAAAAACGTTCACGCTTGCTTGAGATGCGTGGTTATCGACTTCTAGACAAAGTTCGTTTTCTATAGAAATATTTAATGGTTAGTTATGATCAGATAAGCGCTCATGTTTTGTTTACGTGGGTAATTAACGTAATCATAGTCGAGACTTAGTGTGAAATATAACTTCGGTCATACAATACGTTTTTGAAATACGGAATAATAATATCGATACTTATTTTACTTACTAAGCTGAGATGTTAAAGTAAGCCGATGAGTAGGGATGCCTACAAATTCAAATTTAATGACGTGGAATAAGTGATACATGTATCACTTATAATACATGTATCACTTATGTTCCATAATAAACATATTTTTTTTTTAAGATACTAATCAAAAGATCAATTCGGTTTTAGAGATCGGATCTTAGATGCTTTTGATAAAGACGTCAGGTCAAGTATAAATCAACATCCTAGGTTGTCAGGAAGAGATTGCTTATTGGGGCTTTCTCTTACAATACTTTCCTAAATTACACTGTATTGCAAAAAATAACTACATTAAAGATTTGACCTGATACGTAAATTTGTTATATAGATATATATTCAAGAGATATCTTTTGATTGTTATACGTTTAATGTTACGCAAATTCTATAATTTTATAGCTTTTCATTAGGTACATAAAAGCTGTATTTACAATGTTAGAACGGCTATCAAAAACCGATAAAACTATAGAAACGAAAACCTGTCTATCGAGGGTCAATGTTTGCAATTACGATCGGCGAAGATTTCGAGAAATTTAACTTTTACTCAAATATTCGGCTTAATGTTATTCAATTTCGCCAACTATTTGCCATAAAATTAATTTACAAAATAGAAAGTTATACAATCTGTAAAATTCCGTTGACGTTATGTAATCATTTTCGAAGGATATTGTGTAAACTTTTTGACGCTTTTCATAATTATAAGTAAGAGATTTTTAAAATATATATTATTCGTATGTCTCAAAATTAATTCTAGAATAATTAATTAGTTACAAGGTTTATTACTTAACTTTATTATTTGTGGAGCAAGGCTTTAATATTATATAGAGTTAAAAAAAGAGTTATTGCTGCAAATACAATATCCATATGGAGTAAAGGCCCTTGGGTGATGAGGTACAAGTGTACATAAATTAATTAAAGAAGAGTACAAGACATACGTACAAAGGCTACCGAACGCATTCCTCGCACAGCGTATTATCTTTATGTTTCAGTAAGGAAATGCTGCTCTACAGTAGAAGTACTGTCTTTTCAACAATTAGTATGGTTGTTATGTCATATTTTAGCATAGCAACACTTTTGGGGTAGTTTTACTATGTATTATTACATTATCTGTCTTCTTCACACTAAACCTCCACTGACGTGTTATCCAGGAAACACCGTGGCTTAGTTGCTGTGAATTAAATAAAAAATGTATCACGAACCAAATAATTCATTTATATCGTCAAATATAAAAAACCTCAACATTTTATTTTATGCTACTTTTCAAGTGCAGTGTTGGCCAAGTGGTTCAGCGTGCGACTCCCATCCCTGAGGTCGTAGGTTCGATCCCCGGCTGTGCACCAATGGATTTTTTTTATATGTGCGCATTTAACATTCGCTCGAACGGTGAAGGAAAACATCAGGAGGAAACCTGAGGCCCAGACCTAAAAAGATTGTACAGCGCCTGTAATTTTTTTTTTAAAGTAGGTTAAATATATTGTAATTATTGTATACATTGTTCAAATAATTACTTAAGTAATAATACGTAATCAACGCATTTTATAATTAATAACCTAACACCATTACGAATTATCATAATTAAACTTATAAAGAGTTTTGTATAAATTGACAATTACAATTCGTATTAATTACATTATATATGAGTTAATTAAACTTGTAATTAAAATAATAAAAGCCTGTCATATGCTTCGTTGATTTTTTATGTTAGAACGGAGAAGTAATTCGTAATTAATCATAAACGAAGATTTAGTTGATGATTTTTTGCAAGCCTTGTAAATAAGTAGGATTAAATCATTATTCTGATTTTTACCGCTGATTTATGTAGTGGCTAGACATGGACTAGCTATGGCTAGCCACCGCATCAGATCCTGGTATCCCGGCATTTCCAGGATGACGTTTGAAATAAATTATTAGAACCTGTGTAAAATATTCTATATTTATTTATGTAACGGGAGTCTCATCTGATGTTAAACCGCCGACGGACACTCACAAGGCTCGCAAATGAGTTGCCGGCCTTTTAAAAATTGGTGCGCATTTTTCTTGAAGGACCTTGAGTCGAATTCGTTATTATAATTGTTTGGATTTTTTGCTACGAATAAATAAAAGGAAAACAGAATTTTTATCAAAGTTAATGAGACAGACTCAGAAATATGTCTACCCCGTGACTGTTGGGTCTATTAGTTACAGACTACGCATTTATTCAGATTTTTATTATTGCTTCGAAAGGATTTGTTTTTGTTGATTTATTTTCTCTCTATTTTAAATAAGTTTAATTGTCATCGAGCATATTTACTGTTCTAAACATTCTGGTATTATTACTTTAATGACGCATGTTCATTAATAAAATTGTTATTTTCCAAGAAATTTGTGTTGTAATTGAGTTCCGACTCAGATCGTGACCTACATAATTTGTTTTTATTAATTTTCCTCAAACGGTTATGTTTGCACATTCAATTCTGCCCTGCGATTCTGTAACTCACTTCACGAACTCACACAGCGGTTTTCGCATCGGCGGTCGCTCTCAAATCAGTCTCAGTATTTCCCTTCTATAATCCTTATGATGTTTGATTAATAGAAATTAAACAGCCACAACTAAAATACGTAAATGAAACCAGCCCTGCCAATCTTGAGGTTCTACGCTTTCTTTTCATTTATTTGTCTTTAATGGCTATTAGAAAGCTTGTTTAAGACGAGTCCGCTCTAAATTCTACTACAGATTATCTTAAACTTTAGTCTATAATTATCGGATATTAGTGACTTAACCATTAAGTATTAAATTTCCAAAAAAGTAGGATGTCCTATTAATTACTACGGCTTTTTAACAGCTGATAAAATGCTCGCGAGCCTTCTGGCTTTCTTATACGAGTAAGTAGCGAGTCTAAATGTGCCGAATATTATGAGGCATTTATTAAACTTTAGCTATATTTAAATACCACTATAGATAGGATCTAGTCAATTTAAATAAACAAGGCTATTAAAATTAAACTTGAAATCGCGTTAAATTGTACAAAAATTAAAGTGTCAGTTTTATATTGAAATTAGCGTTATGTTGGCGGCTTTTTTAGCATTTGGTCAAAATATATCTGATTCGTATGGGTAATACAATCAATGTAATACAAACAAAACAGAAATGCCTCGTTACATTTTCCTTTGATGTCAACAGTAATACATGAATAAATATAAGCAAATGTAATTTAATTAAACCAGAAATTGAAATAAATTATAAAAGCCAATAGTGACTGTAACAGACTCGAATACCGAATCCGAGGCTACTCAGAAACTCTACTATGAAAGATTTGAATGACATCTTTAATGTTCTCTGCGTCAAAAAATAATCGCCGCTGTTACAGATAATACTCACTATTCAAGGAATTATAATAATGAATAACATTTGAAAATCAAAATCACGATAGTTTTACAACAGAGCGCCGCTAGGTGGACTTATATTCTGTCTTGTCTTGTGTATGGCATAGCATTTGTACTAAAAAAATCTGTACTATTGCTAAAGTAAGCACTATAGAGACACTACAGTACATACTACAGTATATTAATATACATTATTAATATCCACACTTTCATTTCCTCTTTCTGATATATTGTATTTATTTTTCGAATACTCTTTAAATAAGTTTAATACTGTTTTTTTATTTGTAAGTATTGCTTTGCTTTTTGTCCCCTTTAAATCTTCCTTAATCGCAACCCTGAGGTCATTTTATTCCCAGTCAAACGGAAACAGACGTGAAGGTGACGTTTGCTCAGTTGCGAACTGGACAGTTTCTTTAAAAGTTATTGTATATAGGTATATATAAAATTCTCGTGTCTCAATGTTCGTTCTCATACTTCTCCTAAACGGCTCGACCGATTCTTATGAATTTTTTATGCATATTTAGTAAGTCTGCGAATCGGCTACTATTTAAATCCCACCCCTATTTTTTTTTTTATGATACAGCATACAATTTAGAGGTTTCTATAGAGAAAAATTCACAGAAAAACCTAAAAAGTTTTTATTCCAGAAAACCGAACAGGCTCTGGGGTAGCATAGCAAAATGTTCCATGTCGGTATGAACTAAAAAGGTAGGCTAAGTAAAATCATATTACGGAGAAACGAAGTTCGCGGGGGCAGCTAGTGTTACTATGTATAATATTTCTTCTTTTGTTTAATATAGCATTGGACCAAAACAATGATTCTCAAGCTTAAATGCATTCGTATCTCCTGAAGCATGAAACATTACAAATGCAACGCGCAATAAAACGTTGAATTAATAATAACTAACGGTTAACCGTTACGTACGTATCTTTTTTAGGAGTTAATAAAAATTCAAAAATATTAGAAAAATTCTAAATTCAAAAGGCTGAATTTCATAGAACGAGGTATTTGTCGCTATTGTTGAAAGTATGTTAAAAATAGGACTGAGTACTATATATACTCAAAAAATTAAGTGAAAGATGAGATGAGATGAGAAAAAATAAATGTGGAGAGTAATTATACTCGCCTAGGGCAAGATAGCTTTAAAAAATCTAAAACATTGAGCTATTCGTCCATCTAAAAAAACTAATAATTTGTTCCTAAGAGTTCTTAAATAGTAACACTTCTTTCAATATTTTTTATTTCAAGTCATGTCTATCTATCTATTTATCCATCTAAGATATAAAACCGTCCTGTATAAATAATTGTACAATTGTGTTAAATTATTGTATACTAATAATTTTATACGTTTTTTTTTGTGTTTTCTTCTATTAATATAAGGTCTCGCATATGGGGCTCGATTCGCTATTGAATTTGAAAGTATTACAGTTTACAGAGCAGTTCAAGGAATAATTAAAAAGAAAATAGGTTGAGATAACAGTGTAAAAAAGGGTTAAATGTAAAAATTATAGTCTAGGAATTTTTAATATGTGGCAGTGTCACACGTATCAAACGTGTAGAGTGTGGCCCACTAATGCAACCGGTCGGACTTTCTTCGAGCCTTCTCACTTCCGCCTGCGAGCCTCCACGCGTTAAGGACATAATAACTAGGTGTAACTTCAAACTAAATATTTGCATAAATATTCATATGTCATTGCAATTGAATTACGCATCAACGATAAATACGCCTAGCGTGCACATATTAATTACTGGATATGTATAAATTATTCGAAGACAAGTGCTGGAAAAGTTAAGATACGTCGAAAGAATTAAATAAAGTATATAAAATAAGTTCATTTATATCTAAGGCGTATTTAAAATAAATTATTCAGGTAATGTTAATATCAATATTCTAAAATGTATTTAAGAGACATCTATTGGTGTTCATTGACACTGTTCATAAGTAAATCACAAGTATTTTACAAGAATATTGATTAAAGTTGTGGTCGATAGATGGCGCTGAAACGATACCTTAAATATTGTTAATAACTGCCATCTACCTTAGGCGTTTATACACAACTTTCCATACTTCATCTAGATGGCATTGTTCACTTGACAAAAACTGTTTTGCGTAATTTGTTTATATTTCTTTTTTTAATAATATCAGTAAGTGATTCTTTGGTAAAAAGATGATGAGGGCTTTAAGCACTAGGAGAGTTTTGTTGTCTTGGCATTGCGATAGACATATTTGTTCAGGTAGACTTATATATGTGTATATTAGCTGACCCGGCGAACTTCGTAGGTACCGCCTAACAGTCAATAAATGTCATGTTACAGATTAGTTAAACTTGACTTATAATTTTATGAAATTAATACAATGAATTATTATCAAGTTCACCACTTGTTCAAGAAATTAACACTAAATAAACATCTGAATCCACACATAAACATTTGACAACCAAATTATATCTCAATCTTTTTTCACTACTGTCATTATTCTAAATAAATGGGTATATCTTGTCGTTTCGAAACCTTTATTTAAAATACGTTCTTTGATTAGAGGGGAGAGTTTGCCGTATCGACGGGATGAACATCAAATGTTTGACAGTTACGAAATCCATGACCCATCGTCAGCTTTCCAATCATTTTCTAAAATACCAATAAAGCAAAAACCATGAAACACGGTCCTGCCATTCTCAAGTTTCGAACAAACCCAGCTTTGTTTTATATATTAAGGTGGTATTTTGTCGTTTAAACGAATTAATTTTTAAGGAGCTATTAAGCTAAATTATAAACAATCACAATTATACAGGCCATAACAGTGGCAGACATATTAACTAAACTAGCTACATTAAAAAAACTTAAAAAATAATATGCTGAAAGAAACACGTTTCATATATAAACGTCACTGAACTTAAGAAGTGTTTTTTTAGTTTTAACGGCTTCGATTCCTAGCAAGAGCCATTTATTTTTACCATTTTTCATAAAAAAATAAGTTTGGTTTATTGAATACATGAAAAAAGTTTTAAGTTGGATTTCGAAAGAAATAAAGGATATTAGAGAAAAAGTACAGCATAGATGGTTACTAAGCAATTTAAAATGTCTGTGAATATTTTGGTGTAATAATAAATGTAAAATCATGATACTCGCGTAATTAAACATTATTCTAGCTAATGGATAAATTCCGTTAGCAAATGTTTTACCAGATTACATAAGATTAAGGAGTAATCGTCTCATGTGACGATGTCATGTGATCGCAGACAATAACAGCCTTGACATTTTCCAAGAGGACGCTGAGAGCTTGCCGACCCCAACGTATACAACCTATACTATTTATATTTTTGTATATTTATGTATAATGTGTGAACCTACATATTTCAATTTGCTAAGCTTTGATGAGCTAAATATATTAAGAAGTAGAAGGCTGTGTTATTTTAATTTTAAAGAACTATTGTTGTTCAAAATAAATATTTCGTTAATAAGCGATAACTTCTTGCACTTTACTCATCATATTTCTTGTTTTAGTTTTTTCCTTACTATGGTTGCCTGGAATAGATCGCTCGCTGCCGATAAGGACACCCGTTGTATACCTTATAATTTTGATGTATTGTGTTATTTGTGGTTTTTTTAATGCAACGAAGTGTGCAAATAAATGTGTAAATAAATAACTTATTTGGTGACATGTGGGGAAAACCCGGAGCTTCGATTCCCGGTGAGATCTGACTGATTGACGAGTACTGAGGGCAACTTATGATTGGAAATAAAAGACAAAAGATTTCGCTGTATGCAAAACACCAAAAGACACGAAATAAGCACTTCTTTGTTTTAAGTACCATTTAATGTTATTACAGCTTATCGTTATAATATGTACAATTGTACAGTTGGTGTATTGAGGATTCTGTATTATTTAGCTGGTAGATTTTGCTCTTAAAATGTATAATAAATATATTCTACATGTTGTTAGTTATTAGGTCAAAGTAAAATATATGAATGAAAAGCGATTTTTAGTAAGACGATTTATTAATACAAAAGAGTTCAACGCGCCATTGTAACTTTGATAGTACTTAATATTTATATATACAGTCGGACACTAGACTGATTAACAACTGATTCAAGGAAATTAAATTTGAAATATTTTTGTTTGCTTCCGCTTGATACGGTCCATTTAAATTTAAATTTAAATTATGTGGCTTAAGTGATCATTAACTCGTAATGTCGAGTATGTAAAAGTTGAATAATGTAATATTTTTACAAGTAACAAAAGACGGATTTCATTATACTTAAAAAAAAGATACCTAAATAAAGGCAGGAGGCTCATCTGATGTTATACCACCGCTTACATTGCCAGAAGGCTCTCAAGTGCGACGCCGGCCTACTACGAATTATCACCACCAGATGGTTAAAAGCCGTAATAGATACACTCAAACGAGTTCTTTTTAACCTAACCACTACGCACAATTTATATTGTGTAAAATTTTGTCAATAAAACACTATACAAAATACGTAACACGAGTAATATTACCCCACTTTAAGTTGTTGCATCCTCATCGTCCTCTACACATATACGCATAGAATTGTTACCCTTAATAACATTAAAACACAGTCTAGAATTGAATGTGCGAAATTTCGCTACTATTGCAATATAGCGGGTATCGGCTAGATTTTAAATTAGATAGGCAATTATGGTCCGTACCCACTTGTGTTGGGAGTTACAATCGTAGAACATGTTCTATACGATTTCGACCCCGACGATCACATGACTCCAAGTCACATGCTCCTCCGTTACGGATGCAACACTTTCTCCCGCCATTATACATATACGTACATAAGAAAATGCTTTGTTTCTGTAATCATTTAATCACATAATTATGTATTATTACGAATTTTATTTTGTCTATATATCAACACAAAGTAATCGTTAGACGAATTTAAGTTATTGCTACTTTGTTTAATAACTTTAAGTTATATGCCGTGCTTGAACAGTCTTGAATGTTAAATACTGTTTTATACATTCGGCCACTACGTATATACTAAACCTGTTTCTTACTTTAGTATCGACATTGTGTTATTAATATTTTATATTAAAATAGAATTAAGTGGTACATTTGTCATCGGTTTTACAAGATTGTTAACTAAAACTTATCACCATGTAACTTTACCGTGACTTTTATGTTTATAGTAAATGATTTTGTTAGTGTGCCTCTTACTCCTGCAAAAATTACTGTATTAGTCATATATTTCTGGTCACGTAGGCTTTAGTTATTGATGTGTTTAGAACATTAAACTTTTAATATAGTTTATAGAACTGTCATTTTATATTTAAACTTGATTTAACAGTGCTTAGGACGTGGTTTGGACTTGGAAGTATCAATTACAGTTTTGACAGTCGACTCTTTGTATTTTATAATAAAAAAGGTTGCTGTTTACCTAAAAACTGTACTATAGGATAAAAATACAGAATTTTCGTACGTCTTGTATACCATCTATGTTAACCCTATTTAAAAAGAGTCGAATAAGAGATTTTTTTATCGATTTGTATCAAGATTCCTATGAATATTTTACCTTAAACAACAAAATATCTTCTTAGTAACAGGAAGTCGTGGGATGTAAAAGAAGTGTAAAAATAATATCACTTTAAATCTACGGATGATTAATCATTTTCCTGGAAGAGATTCAACAAACACAACTTCACACTTTATGCTTGAGATTATACGATTGTCTCTTGGCGGCAAAATTGTCATCTAGATCCGGTTGGATGAACCCGGAATAATAAAGAGAAACAACCGATACTTTTTTAAAGTCTTTTGTCTATATAAATAAAAATTAATTGCAAAATATGTTAATTATGCTAAGCGCAAAACTCGAAGACGGCTAGACCGATTCGAGTATTATTTTTATTTATTTCTTTGTACTCGAGGAAGGTTTATTTTTTTATAAAGGAAAAAAAAATGAAATCGAATTTCGATTATCTATGTTATGAGTGAGTACTTCTTATCAATCGTATTCTTCATTGCTAAAGGTTACGTCCCAACTTTGTTCGGTCTATAGCTTCCCCGCAGCTGTTATGTGGGATCGCACCAGCGGGTTGGTGATCTGCCCTGCGGGCTTCAGCCTTCCACCTTGTCGACGATAACCAGCTTTTCCAAAGTAAGTTATAACACCTTTACAGCATGTTGATTAAGAACGAACTTTGAACGAACGAACAAGAATGCATTCCTGCCTTGCTCCATTCTTTTTTGTTTTGAATCCAACAATTTCGGTCACCACCACAAACCATCCAGTTCGCATCCTCCCACGAGTAGTAGGTCTGAAATGTATAAGTTGATAGGGCGATGAGGAAAGAAGGAACACTTTCTGCAATTTTGCTCTTTTCACTCATAAAAAGTGTGTTGAGGACGCAGAGGTCGATTACTGGTTGGGAGGTTGGGCAAAATTTGTTGTAGACTTCGATCTGTAACACATCAAAAAGCCGTCATGCAGAAATCTTTTTGATTTCTATGAGGTAGCAAAATAAATCGGTTCCCAAATTTGCTGCCTTAAAAATCAGCCACCCTAGGCTTCAGCATACTCAGCCTGCTGGTAAATCCGGCACTGAATATTACAGTGCGTACTCAGATAATTACTTCTAAACGATATTCGATGATGTATTTATGAAGCATTTATACGTAAACCACAAAAGCTAATTTAGTATAATAATATACAGTATGTAAAGAGGGCAACTGATGGTGCGTGGTCACGATTTGTCTTCGCATCCTTGATCCAAACAATAGTCCCTTCTCTGTGGACCTTCAATCAATTGGCTATCAAATATTTACATGATCTTCTTTGAAGTCATATTAGATTGTACATTTGTGTTAGGCAGCACTTAGAACATGCTTTTAAACACTAACTGTGCCCCAATTCAGATCATAATTATGAGACTGGTATAGACCTTAAAACCCAATAAAATTTGACAAGCATAGACAACTGATCACCTCAATGAAAGAGACTAAGAAGTATGTCCATGTGCATTTATTTATTGATTAGTACCACCACATCATATACCTATTATGCATTTTCTATAGTATAAGTTACAGTCTATCTATTCTAAAATACAAACAATAAAAAAAACACCGCTTGTTACAGTGTACTTGACGGCGCATCATTGAAAGAGATGTGCATTGGTACATTATATTCTTTTGTTTTAGTTCCGTATTCTATATGTCACCTGCACTTAAAATTACGCGCTACGTGGTTATAAATTTTGTAATTGTCAAGTAGTACCTCCGCGAAACAATTATTGTATACGTTACTAGCACTGCTTATACTGTATATTGTTAAATTTATATTCAAATAGTCTGCATAAATGGGTCAATTACAAAACGGTGGCGTACCAAGTCCCTTTCACCCACGTGACGATTTCTCGTGACTAAATCGTTCCTTTATTGATTATGACGATGTTGATTAACGTGAATTAGTTTGGCATTTCAATACTGTAAATTAAACAAGTCAGATCTTAAGCAGCTGATGCAATGGATAAAACCCTATCTCACTATACTTATTCTAAAAAATGATCATTTTCACAGCGTAAATATAAACTATATGAATAAAAATAAATCGCAAAATATGTTGCTAATCGCGAAATACACAGACGGCTGGATCAAATCGAGTATTTTTTCCTTGAACTTTGATAAAGGTTTTTATAGAGAAAAATATTTATTAAAATTGTTTTATTTAGTACTTAGATTTTTATTCCGGAAAAGCGAACAGTTTCTATGGGTTAGCAGATCAAAACATTCCATATGTTGGTATGTAGCTACTAATAACGTAGGCTAAGTATAATATTAAATGAAACTAAGTTCGCAGGGGTGGCAAGTTTAAAATATAAAAATGATTTCCTCAATTGTGATAATCAAGAGCATTGAACTCTTTTACATCTGCGAATAATATACATACATAGATTAAACAATTATTACAATAGGCTTAAGTGTGACAATGCTGACTTCATACATCACAAAATCACTTAACTTTAAAACGATAAATTAGACTCTAAACAACTGTAACAAATTCAAATTCAAATTCAAAAATCATTTATTCACGTAGGTAACACAATGTACACTTGTGATTCGTCATTAAAGATATAAATATTAATGCTTCTAATTTTACATTTACTGCCAGTTCTCAAATCAAGGGCGTAGAACGGAAGAGAAGAACTGGCAATAAACTCTCCGCCACTCTTTTTAATCGCCATGTTTTTTTTTTTTTTTTTTTTTACACAACGGTTGTAAGGAGCTGCTACCATTACACCATGTTCCACATGACATTTTAAGTAATTAATAATAAGAACATAAATAAAAACAAAGACTTGTCCCCTATCAGCAGGAGGCATGGTGAAATAGGAGCACGCACTTACATTCTCGTGGGAACAACACGCAAACACATAGTCGAAATAATTAACATCACCGCATACACGAATTCAAGTACGACCAGTCACCACAAGCAGCACCCTTTCACGAGTATGACGCATGGCCAGCCATCGGCCCCCTCGCCATATTTTAGGGAGAGAGACAACCCGACGCATGGACGCCGCCACAAGCAATGACATTTAAGCGAGCATGACGATCCTTGAAATGTGGACTTGGCTACATAAGAAAATAATAATAATACTGAAATAATTGGATACCACATGGATCACGGTTTGTTCCCACTTTACATTAAAACAGTCGTGGATGTTGACGATCGCCCCAGAGTCTGGAAATGCAGCCGAGAGATTCAGTCGTGTTACCTATAATATATACTGGAGCAACTCATATCCAAGCACTAGGATCGTTTAAATATTCATTTATATTATAATAAGCCTTAGTAAGCAGTTTTACTTTAATGTACGATTTAAATTTATTTATTGACAACGCTTGTATCTCACTAGGGATTTTGTTGAAAAAACGTATACAATTGCCTTGGAAAGAATTACTCGTTTTATGCAGCCTTCTGGTTGGTGCGCTAATTTTGTCTTTATTACGAGTACTATAATTATGGAAGCTACTATTCTTTTTAAAGATATCTATATTTTTCCGCACATATAAAATATTCTCATAAATGTATTGACTTGCCAGAGTCAAAATATGTAATTCCTTAAATTTGCTTCAGACCGACTCCCGTGGGGACAACCCACAGATCGCTCTTATAGCCCGCTTTTGCACTACAAATATCGATTTAATGTCAGCTGCATTACCCCACAAAATAACACCATATGACATTATACTATGAAAATAGCTGAAATAAACAAGCTTTGCTGTGTTCTCATCCGTAAGATCGCGTATCTTTTTAACTGCGAACGCTGCGGAACTTAGCCTATTCGAAAGACCTTCTATGTGTCGGCCCCACTGGAGTTTACTATCTAAAGTAATTCCCAAGAACACCGCATTATCAACAAAGTCTATTTCCTCGTCTTTAATTATTATTTGAGAATGACTACTTTTTACATTTGTAGTTACAAATTTAACACATTTTGTCTTCTTTTCGTTTAACTTAAGATTATTTGTATTAAACCAGTGAACTACACTGGAGATGGCACTGTTTACGTTATCAAGTGATGGATTTTGTCGTTTCACTTTAAATAAAAGCGAAGTGTCATCAGCAAACAGTACTATCTCGTGAAGCTCCTTTACAAGAAATGGCAGGTCATTTATATAGACAAGGAATAAGAAGGGACCAAGTATGGAGCCCTGCGGTACTCCCATAGTAACAGAGGATCCCTGTGATATAGCTCCATTTACATTTACCTTTTGAATTCTATCGCTCAGGTATGATTCCACAAGATTTAGCGCCCTTTCGCCAATGCCATAGTGTTGAAGTTTCTTGATTAGGATTTCGTGATGGACACAGTCAAAGCCTTTGATAAGTCGCAAAAAACTCCAATGGCATCATGAGAATTTTCCCAAGCATTTAAAATCTCGGAAATTAATTGAATGCCAGCATCTGCTGTGGAGCGACCTCTTGTAAAACCAAACTGCTGGCTATGCATAATTTTATTATTATTAAAATGTGTCAATAATTGTTCAAGAATGATTTTTTCAAAGATTTTACTCAAAGCCGGCAGCACAGATATGGGTCTAAAATTTGTGGGGTCCGAAGTGCTGCCCGTTTTGAATAACGGTGTGATTTTACTTATCTTCATCTGGTCTGGAAAGACTCCACAATCTATACATTCATTAAATATTATAGCCAACTCTGAACTGATAGTATTGATTACTGATTGTAAAATGAAAACAGGTACACCCCAAAGATCTTTAGTTTTTTTTATTTTTAGCTGTTTAAATGTTTTTATAATGTCAATGCAGCTAATGCGGCTAAATACAAACTTATGATTGCATACAGGAACATTCTTTTTCAATAATAAAAGGGCGGCTGATGGTGAAGAATTTAAAACGCTGGTTGTATTTAAAGGAATGTTAGTAAAAAACTCTTCAAATGCAGAGGCTACTTCGAGGTCGGAACTAATTACTTTGCCGTTTATGTTCACTTTGAATTCAGTATCCTTTCTGGAGGTTCTTCCAGTCTCCTCGTTTATAATTTTCCAAGTAGCCTTTATCTTATCAGAGCTGTTGTTTATTCTAAGACTTAAGTGTTTCGCCTTAGCGATTCTACACTCTTGCCTAAAACTTTTTGAGAATATCCTAACATAAGTTTTAAATTCTTCACTGTCATTATACTGTTTTTCATCATACAACTCATACAATTTTAGCCTTTTTTTGTGTAGCTCCGGAGTTGCCCAGTCACAAAAGGTAGGTTTCTCCGAGACCAAAAAAGTCTTTGGAGTGAACACATTTTTGAATTCACCAATAAATGAATCAAAGAATGTGCTATATAAATTATTAGGGCATTGGTTACTACGCAAAAATGGCATTTTAAATATCAAATTTTTCCTAAATCTATCTAACCGATCCTCTGTTATAGGAATTAAACAAATTTAATTAAAATTTAATTAAAAAAAAATTAAATTAAACAAGTAACAGGTAAGAGCGATACTCCTGTTATTAGTTACTCACATTTCAGGCAGAGATCACTTTTATTTTTTGTGTCATAGCATATTTAAAATGGTTGTCGCATAAACAGTATTATAATTGTAGTATGAATCTCTATTATCTTTACAAGCCGTAGTCTATAACACTGATAACGTGACTATAGGTGAAAAAAAATCAAGATGAGTACTCGTTTTAAATTATTTTCCCCTATACTTTTTTTATATCCGATGAACCTAGTAGCCTTGCTTCAAGCCAAAATCTCTGATATTCAGAAACTGGCTTAGCATTATCCATTAAAATGGTTCTTACAAAGCTGTGTTTGAACGGTCCGGGGTCGCTTTCGCATTCCACCGGGGCAGCCCTGCGATTCTGTAACTCACTTTTCGAACTCACACGGCGGTTTTCGCATCGGCGGTCGCTCTGAAATCAGTCGTGAAGCAGTCATTTTATGATTTGGCATTCTGATAAACAATAAACTACAAGTTCCCACCTTTTCATGGTTTCTAGGTTTGTGAATCGCAGGGCAGATACACAAACCTAGATTTTTTATATTGAGTTTCCTATTTTTAAGTATAGTTACTACGCGAATTCCATATTTAGTAAAAGCGGCAATAAATAACAAAAGACGAAAACTCCTTTGTAAGGTAAGAAAGCTTGACTAATTCCCACATCTCTGTATAGTGTAAAAGTGAAATTTTAGCCAATATTTACTTAATACTAAGAATGCCTATCGTAAAAGTTGTGACATAACATTTAATTGTTTACTTATAGTTTTATATTGGACATAAAACCTTTTTACTTTCATACGTTTAATATTTAAGACACATAACTTCAATACAATTTATAGAACAGAGAACAAACGGGTTTATCATCTGATGTCATGTGATTATGGAGTCTCCTAAAATCACAATTAATGCATATCATCAGCCATTGGATATATAAACTCTACCGTTTTTTTTTTGGAGATACATTATCAAGCAAAATGGTAGCTACCACCGTCATACTTTCTGTAATAAGCCCTGAAACAATCTGTACCATAAGTGTGAATCGAAAAATACATTATATTTATATGTATTTATATACTCACGCCTTTTTCCGAAAGGATAGGCATTTAATCAAGAGGTCAACGTCGGAATATGGCCGTGGCATTTTATATTTTTTAAATGTTTTTTATTTATTTATACATTACAGCCGAAGACCACGGATCTACACTTGGTACGGTCCTGCCATACTTTTCTCACTTCACCCACTTTCGTGACATTGACCATGCATGCTCATCGGTTATGGGTATTTTGTCCTATACCTAGGTCACGTACGTAGAAGGGACAGGACAAAACCCGTGGATTCGGTTAGGTAAGTATGTCACGAATCCGACCACACCATCAAAAAAATAATCAGAAAAATATCCTTTATATTCTTAAAAGCTCTATAAGTATCTCATTTGATTAATTCACTAATTTCTTTTCAATACGGAAGGACTAATTATTAATAAGGAAATAAATAGTTACAATTAAATCGTATACAGAAGTTCCCTTGTACCCGAAAGTCGACGACATCAAATCCGATCCATCATTTTAGCCGTGAAAGACGCTACTTTCACGATAATAGTCTGCTATATTCATTTAATTCCATATTACATAATGCTTAACATAATATGATGTCATCGGAGTTCCGACAGGTTTTCGTTGTTCTTCCACTTTCACTCGCTCATGTCATCTCGACTTGCTTTTTACGTAAATTCATTTATAAATAAATAATCTAACCTAATAAATACTAAAGCCTAGTAAGTGAAATTGGGTCAAATAAGATATGTACTGATATTGGTGAGAAATGTAAAATGTACTGCGTATTAATATATAATTTTTTTATTATTTAAACTTAATAATAGCCTGTGCTATATTACAGTTTAATATAAGAACGATAAGCTAGAGTAATTTTGACAGATTTATAAATTTAAAATAAAAGTAATACAGTATAATGTGAATACTGTTATTTTCTTCGCATGAAAGTTAATACTTGATTATCATAAATAGACTTTACGATAATTTTTGTGTTGAAAAGCAGTACATAACCTTAGTTATTAATACAAATAATTAGATTACTTGAGATAATAAAGTTAATTTTTTTTCTTTATATGCGTAATTTTACAAGATTCTAAACACCGTTTTTATTTTCGACTTATTAATAAAATCGTAATTTGATTGTAATGATTGAAAAAGTATTAGGTATTTCAAACATGATTTACAAGTTCATTGCCTAACAATACGAAACTAGCCGTTGTTTTATAATATATTTAAGCGATACCTTGGCACCTAAAACCACAATCAGCTAATTATATGATTCTACACCAACTTACTGATAATGCCTATATATTTCCGTCCTTCATACGGCCCCTCGCTCAGTTTGCATCTAAATAAAAACAAAACAAGTGGGACTCGCTAAACAGTGCCCGTTCAGCATGTCAGTAGAACAACTCTAAATTGAATTTGTCACTGAATACGCAATAGGGAAGCGTCATCGTTCAACGTAACCAAGTTTGATAACTTAACTTTCTCTCGGCTCAGAGCCCGTCGAAGGAGGCATCCAGCTTCATTCCGCGATTGCCAGCGAACCAAGTTGTTCGTGGCCGCCGCGCCCGCGTCTACACACGTTGTTCAAGTGATCCATGGTTTTTTAAGTGACATTAGTGATTAAAGCGGCAAAATGGGAACGTTTGTCATGTAAGTGTTTTGTGTTTAAGGAAATAATGCGAAATTTTAGTTTAAGTTTGTCAAATTTGCATAAAGCACTAGACGAAATATTTGTTAATGACATACAATGTGGTTGAAAGCGATCGACCTCGGTTCAACCTTCGGAGCAAAAAGCTATTTTATTTTACGTAATGTAAAAAGGTGCAAAATAAAAGGTTTAATTTAAAAAATAAAAGTACATTGAAATTCGCGAAATTCTAGTCTGACCTACTTTTTCAATATTTAATTTGGAATTAGTAATATAATTGCTATATTCTTCAAATAATAAATATAATATCTTTCGAGCATTAATCTTGATTTATTAAAACATTCATTTTATAAATACATATATATATAATCTTCGCAAAAAGCATGTAAAATTGACATTTAAAATCTACAATTTTTTTCATGTCGCTTCAAAAATACACATTAATTGAGTAACGTAAAAACCAAAATTATCTTATATTTAAGGTTCCTTCTTGGTTAATAAATCTATATGCCTATATAAAAACTTATTTCTAGAAAACTCTTTACACATTGTTTTTTTTATAAATTCATGTTCCAACGTCCCATCATCTTTTGTAAGAATCTTTACAAACGTTAAATAAAGAACAATAATATTATATGATGGATGTCGTGTGAGTTTAAATATCGAAGGTTCAAAACGATGTATGTACAGAGCTTGTGAAAAAGTATATTTGACATTCATCATTGTGTCCATAGAGCATCGTTTCACAACCATTTTTATCGCGTCCCACGAATAAGACCAAAAGTTAAGTAAAACAGTTTCAAAATTATAATTTATTTTATAACAATACACTATAATTATTCATAACTTTAATAAGCGAATCTTTTGTACCTATATGTAGTCTATATTTATTATTTTTCAACAGACTGCGACCCCCTTTTAAAACAAACTCGACCCCTCGCTTGAGAAACGATGCCATAGGGCATAGAGTATAGAACTCATGCATTACACCCATATACTAAAGTCTTATAAAAGATCTAATAATAATCAGAAACCAAACACAATAATTAAAAAAAACATAATTTATGTGTGTCATGGCCTGGCCGTGAAATAATTTGTATAAACAAAAGTGAATTAAATATATTTTCTAAAGTGAATTTAATATCGTTTCTTTTGTATCCAAATTTTTAATTTTCGAAACTGCCAGTCATTCTTGAAAAGTCTATAGAAACTTATTCATTCAAAGAGTTTTCATTCAGGTTTCGTTTATGGTTCGACCTTCATCTGTTTAATACAAATAATTTCATATGTCAGTTGTTTGTAACATTCCTAACATTAATTCGCGATATATATTATGTTGTCTTATTATATAACTGTATATGTAAATATAAGAAGCTTTACCGGCATATAGGCAGTAATTTAATTGATTGATTGAAATAATTGTACAAAAAATGTTAACATTGCGCGTAACAAACACGCTTAACTAATTATCATACCAATACTTGACATAAAGTTTTCTAAAACGTTAGTGAATAATGCTTTGTCTAAGTCACGGTAGCTATACGTTAAATGTTTAAAAATAGTTGACAATCGCTACAATTGAAAAAATCAAAAATGGAACAGACAGCATTTAATTCTATTGTCTTTGGCCACAGCCTAGGAACTTCTCTCTATTCTCACTGCTCGTATTCCTTTTAGTCCTAACTGTATATCCTTCCTTCCATCTTCTCGTTAATGATTATATGGTTACGTAGATTCTAAAAAAAAGTATTTTTATTTGGTTTAGATTTAATATTTTACTTAGTTTATTCGTAATAGATACTTTTTTTAACAAATGTTGTTGATAATAATAATTTTTGTTTGGCTCGATTCGATATTTGCCTTTAACTTTATTTTTATTTACGCCCTCAATAATATTTTATTTCGTGTGTGGTTTGTGCGTGTTGTGAAATATTTGTGATGTTCTGAAAATCTATGTCTTATTATCAGTCTAACCCATCCCGTTGTTCCTGTATCGGTCCCCTTATCCTACTGACAACAGCTGTGTGCCTTTTCTCATCTAATTGAGTTGAATCAATTATGTATGGAAACACATAGGCCTTAAATTCAATGTGAAACAAATATGTGTAAAGAAAAAAAAGGGTTTTTTCAAAAAAGATGAAATTGTTAATTTTTAATAAATAAATTTAAAACGATATAGGCCGATATGTTTTGGTTATTTTCGGAAGAGGTGTTCAATATCCGGTATATACGTATATATATAGTTAGAACATAAAAGTGTATTATAAAGGTTGGTTACAATTCTCGTTACATCGGATGTAATATGAGAATCAAGATGTTGCTGTATTACCAGGAAATAAATGGAATTATAATTTTCTTGAACAGGTTATGTAGTGTGATTTAAAGCCCAACAATTAATTCAACAAGTTATCTTCATTTAATAATGTGCTCCATACCTATCGAATAAATGCAACCTCTTTGCTTCATCTGTATTTATGTTGACTATATTATTAATCTTGGTGTAACAAAAATCACTTTTACTTGTGTTTAGTTGGGGTAAAAATGTCAAAACGCGGGTTTTGGATCTTCATGTGACTGGGGTCACCTTGAACTAACTCGATTTGTTAATAATTTAATTTCTAGTAAGTAATTTAGTTATTAGTTTAAAAGAAAACTCACTTTTTATAAAGACCAACGTTTTTTATTAATTAATTTATTATTAATTATTAATTGTTGTTTTTTATTATTAATTGTAATTAACCTACATATTAATAATAAAAAAATGATAAAAAGAAAATTTAAACAAATTTAAAAAGTTTGGTCCCGGTGGACTTTTATTGCTGGCAGGATTTCTTTGCTGCATTGCGATACTTATTCGTTGAGCGAGGAAATCTGCACTTGAACCCCACGACCAAAGTGTCTCTACTGCAAAGGGAACATAATATAACATATTTGAGCTGTTAATTATTTTCCACCTGAACTGCGGCCGCGCCAACTTTTATGCTTGTCCGAGGAAGGTAAGACGGGGGCGCTTACGGGTCCACACAAGTGTCACCCCGTCCCAACTTCCTAGGGATCAAAGACATCCCATCAGGCCGCTTACCAACCAAGAAGTCGTCTAACATTTTCACATAACGCTAAATAAATAAATGAAAACTTTCTTTTGAGACACCTGGTATTTTTAATTCATTTACAGTACGTGGGTTGTGAAACCATCAAAAATAATAGCAAGAGTGAAATCGTTGATATAAGATATCAGATCAAGGTCATTTGGGCCAATAAATATTGAATACGCAACTTATCCGCATGTATGTTACACTTAGATCTGATGTAACAATACATAAGAATGCAGGTCGCCATTAATACAACCACCACGTACTATCAGCGATGCGTCAATTGTCATATTACGTAAATGGCAGTATAACTTCAATACATATTAAAGAGACTAAAAATCGATATTCCAACTTTCCCTCTGTTATACAAGCTAACGTTGATTAACCTGGTGGTGTATTCTTAAAAAAACATTTTCTTTTTATTTTAATACAAATTTTTCTATGGGTGACAACATACCTAATAAAAACACAGATCAGTATTACCGCAGTTAGTTCACTTAGATTCCTTTTTTAAAAACAGCCCTACAGACACAGAAGTTTTGGGGAAATAATTTTTCTAAAATGTTCATTTCTTGCCTTTTCATAAAACAAAAACTAATTTTGTTATAAGGCAAATTATACTACATTTATAATCACAACGATGACTGGTCCGAATGCTTCTTTATGAGTATACGAAAATGAACAAACGTGTGTTTGAAAGTTGTAGTCTCTTTGATGTCCGAATTCTCATAATTTTATATCACATTTTCATAGAGAATAAGGAATGCGTACGTTCTGTAAGTCTGCTATTCACTAATTTAAACAGTACGACTAATTTGCTGTATTCAAATATAGTTTCTTGTTCCTACTTGTTCGTGTGTCTGGTATTTTACGCAACTCAGACCTCAGCCTTAACTTTCCGCTTATGTAATATGTTTGTCGATATCACCGCATTTCCTACACCTTGATTACTTGTATGAACAGATTATATGTGAAATACGGACATGATATGTTAAAATGAAGTAGGTTTTATGTTTTAATCGGAATTGAAAAAAGTCGTAAACGTATTATAACGTTTTTGACATATATCACGCTAAATCTTGACCCTGAGTCTTTCATTAAGAAAAACGCTTTTTTTAACTAATATAAATAAATGGCGCTACAACCTTTTTAGGTCCGGGCCTCAGATTTCTGTATCTGTTTCGTAAGTAGGTGATCAGCCTTCTGTGCCTGACGCAAGCCGTCGATGTTTTGGGTCTAAGGCAGGCCGGTTTCCTCACGATGTTTTCCTTCACCGTTCGAGCGAATGTTAAATGCGCACATAGAAAGAAAATCCATTGGTGCACAGCCGGGGATCGAACCTACGACCTCAGGGACCTGAGATGAAATTTTAACTAATATATTGACCGTTAAAGTTACGGTCATACTTAGGTAATATGCATGCTCTACATTACGGCATAGTGCGAGTCGTCTTCCTTCCTCTAATATTACACAATGTTACTGCACGCCACTTAATAATTACATACATCGTTTTGCATGTATAATCGTAAAAACATGTCTAAAAACTAATTATGAGCAATTATATTTGAAAGAATTTGTTCTATGGGATGTTTTTGGCCTTAATTTTAATGTGCGAGCGTAATCAGTAAATTTTGAGGTTAGACCAAATCCGATCAAGCTACTCGTATTTCGATCATTGACTACGTTTTCGAGGTAAGTCACGCCTGTTTCCCAAAGGTAGGCAGAGAACATCAGCGGCGGCCTTAGGGGGTGGAGAACAGGGCAATCGCCCGGGGCCTCGCTCTTGCAGGGGCCTTGCCCAACAACCCAAGCAATTTAAAAAATATCTATTTTTTTTAATATTTTTTTTTAAATTTAAAACTTTTGATTTTGATCCTTAATTACTTATTATGATTATAACATAACGGTAAATGAAAATAAAGTTAGTTAACTAATTCATTCACTCAAAACATAATTGAAAAATTAATTATGTTGTACTTGAATATCGCGCCTCGAAACACTTGAAGATCGGTTTTTTAATTGCGTAGCACCGTACATATATTATAATTTTATTTAATATTACGTCCTAAGACCTGCCACCCGGTGCCTCGCAATGGGTAAAGCCGCCTCTGTAGAACACAGAACCTCTAAGACACCTCTCTCACTTCCTCCACTCTCATAACATTCAACATACACTTTCGTCGGTTAATTCTCGCCATTACTGCCCGTTCCAATGAAATTCTGAAAGAATGCATCAATTTTACCGTAGATTAAGTATAGAGATACTAATTGTTTCAAATATCTATAATATTTTATATACGTATAATTGCGTAATACGTAAATATAATGTAGATAGTACCAGAGGCCGCAGAACTGATGCTCTCCTCCCAAACGAATAAATATCGCGAAAATTCACCAGCGTTAAAGATACACTAGGACCAAACGTTTTAAATTTGTTTAGATTTTCTATTTATCGGTTTTATATCTGTGGCCATAGGTCAGAATATGATAAATGCAATTTCCTTACTTTACAGGACAAGCAATTAAAAAATTAAGAAATCTTGAAGGCACTATTAAAATATGAAACACTCGATATATGATATCATTGTCTGATCTATGACCACAGATTATTATTATTATTACAATGTGGGTTAAGAATATTGTAAAGAGTATGAAATTTAAATAAAGAAACTTATTACTTACCATAAAGTACATTTATATACTATAACGCATTGTAAACCGTACATCTAAAGTTTTTATCGAATAATTAAAAGAATCGCAAAATATTTTATAACACTGCTGTGAGAAAACATTCAATCATTCTAGGAATCTATTCACTCACTATGCGGATATAGATTAACCACGCGTCATCTTTTCCTGATTCCATAGGTATAATTCTACATTCTATTTAATATTAGATTTTTTCATTCATTTGGGTCTTTATTTTTATATTTTAATATCTTATTGGCTCTATTATTTAATTTAAAACATCGTTGCGTTAAATTGTTTTGTATTTTCGTGATCAAATAGATTTTGTTTCGAGTTTAATAAATAACAATAAACGCATTTGCGTTACGAACTATACACGTGTTTTTAACTTTTTTTTTAATGGCTCTGGCATGATTTGTGTATTAGCCAGCGTCAAGTATAGGATTTTTTATAATTCGTCCTTTTTTATAATTCGCCCTCCCAAAGGCCGAGAACAAATTTCAATTAAATTAAAACTTGCCCTCGAACCGGGAATTGAACCCGGTACCCCTCACCTAGCTGCCACTTAATAAGACCGCTAGGCTATGAGGCCGCTCTTTTTAACTTTAATTATGTAAAAAAATTATGACTTAAGCGATTTAATCAAAAACAAAATGTTTAATGATGATGACACTCATGTCTTCTATGAAGTTGAGCTCACAAACTGCTTCCGTATCGTAATGTTAAAATGCTTGTTTAATTTATTATGGAAAACGGTAAACAGAACGCGTGTGACTATACGTTTCGACTTCAAGTTAATCAATAAGTTTTTATTGAATAATTTTAATCAATAACAACATAACTCAAGTGATGTTGTATATTATGATATTATATATTTATTTATAGCATACATTTATTATATATATATAATATATATAATAAATGTATGCTATAAATAAATATAACTTAAATATTACCTTAAATTACTAACAATTTTGTCTACTTACAATAAAAAAATTACATTCATCTCTAAGTCTTCCTTTACACAAATACATCTAGTTCTATTGCAGAACTGAGGAAATATTTAAGCAGCGAAATCATAAGTGGAAGCGGATCCTGATGGCGGAGGAAAGTTCGTGAGCTCCACTCCAATCTGTTTAGGCACATACAATCTAAGCAAAGTAAAGCGTACTATTTCACACCCCTTCTTCATACAGTACAAGGCAAACCCAACTATTTAAAATTCCTCGGTCTAATACAAACTATTTACGTAACTCAGTCATGTACCGTATACCTTCAGATTATAACACAAATTCCTTTATATTTTTCTTTTATATTAAATATATATTATAATGATCAATAAATCAAAAAATACACATATACTTTGTTATATTTTGTATATATAGGTGAAACTGTGCTTTGTTTATGTTTGAATGTGTATTCCGTTTTTGGCTTTTGTGTACAATGTAAATTTTTGGATATTGTTTAGGAATACTGTTGAGGAAATAAATAAATAAAGTTCTACCCCTCAAAACATTTAGTGCATAGTAGTTTCCAAGCGCCTGTTAAGTTGGCTTAAGAACCGTTTTGCACTTTTTAAATCAAGTAATAATGTATGCACAAAGGTACATTGTGCATATCTTTAAGGTTAAATTTATATATCAGAGCCTCGTAGTAATTGCAGTACCTCTGACCCCAGTCAGTCGTCCCGAAGGTTCTTTGTGTTATTAACCTAAAACTAACAAATGGCAGTTACCATCGTGACTATACAATGCGAGATAATGAAGATTAAAGTTTCAATGCTAACACTAAAGCATTCGTTTTACGAAGTGTTAAACAATCAAGGTTTTATTAAAATACACTGTATCGCTTTGTATCAAAGATAAATGATTCCTTTTGCTTGAAATATAGAAGTCAATAAACTTTTCCTTTAGCAATTTATAGTTTTATCCTTGTTATGTTTATCTTGGACATGAATCGGTAGAAATAAATATTGTATAGACAATGGATTTGGCAGCGCACGTAGTATTGACTATTTAAGAGCCATTCTTATTTCTTTTGTTTTATAAGATAGCCTTCGTCTATATTACTTGCAGATTACTATCGGAGATTAAAATAAATATTTCAGATCACAATCCAGCCTTGCGATTCTGTAACTCACTTTTCGAACTCTCACAGCGGTTTTCACACTTTACGATTTGGCATTCTGATAAACGATAAACTACTAGCTCCCTCCTTATCAGAATGCCAAATCGTAAAATGACTGCTTCACACAGATTTGAGCGCGACCGCCGCTGTGAAAACCGCTGTGAGAGTTAGAAAAGTGAGTTACAGAATCGCAAGGCAGCAACCTAAAATCTTTGTGTACATACGTGCTGCATTATTTTAAAATCAATAAAGTGACATAGCAACGACGTGTTGCTTTATAATGTGAATTTTTAAAGAATTAAAAAAGGACGGAGTTTTAGCTGAACAAACTTTAACAAAAGTTTGTTCAGCTGTTTGACGTATTTTATACCTACTGTAATTAGTATTAGGATAACTCAAATGTGAATATTTGAGTTTCATGAAAAAAACCTTACACAGATTATCCCTCGTTATAGAGACTCCGACATATTTTCTTTCTTCGGCTTACCTTGTGTATTGTAACGGCTCAACTGTACCAGAGGTGAAATTCCATATGTATATATAATACTAGCTGACCCGGCAAACTTTGTTTTTGCCATGTATATTATTTTTAGGAAACCTTTTTTAACTTCAATAAAAATAACTATATACTATAATAAAAAATAGGCATTTATCGTAGAGGGGAGGAAATTGGGGGTATTAATAAGCTGTATCATAAAAAAATAAAAACAAAAAAATAATCTAAAAAACAAAAAAAATATTGGGATGGACACCCCTTATCACTTAGGGGTTTGATGACCTTATGCAGTTCATCTGAATGCGCAACCGTCTTAGACCGGCACGTCTACCAACCGGCTTCCCTCATAAAGAAGGTCCCGATAGATCGATACATAAATATAAGAATATGTATAAAAAATTTCATAAGCATAGGCTCGACCGTTTTAGAGGAGTAAGGGAACGAATATTGTGACACGAGAATTTTATATATTAGAAGAAAATTTATGTTTATATTATACATACAGGTTTTTACATTTACTACTCTACACCACGTGTATCAGCCAGGTGTTTTTACAACTCAAGCACTTGTCTCACAAAGGTCACGACAATGTTAGGAAGTAATTAATGATCAATCAAACAGTTACTATCGACAACTTAATTGCAACTTCAGTTAAGTTGTAGAAATTATCGCCGACTCTATAAAGAATGTTTTGTGCCTAGTTCCGTATGTCTTAGTATTCCATTAATTCATTTAAATCTTTAAAAAATCGTTGAGGTATTTTTTCGGAGCACAATTAGCGTAGTGGTAAACCTTTAATCTTTAGGTTAGCGTCGGCCAGCGTCGTAAAGTTATACGACTACGATTTGGTGTATTCCGGTAATAGTTCTCGAATTATTACCGGAATACACTAAAATAGGTTTTATTTATACATTTTTACAGACCGGATTAAAGAGTACTTATCCGCTGGATATATTCGGTTGTGGGCTGATCGGTTTAAAAAAAGCATGGTCTAATCCGCTGTTTTGCTGGTGATTATTTTGTTTTGATTAACAAAAATTTATGGTATTTTAATTGTATAAGTACATACATTTTAGATAGAGTTGATAGATAGATTTAGTAATATGTATGATGTGGTAAACTGTAATAAATAAACGTACTGTGTACTGCCGTCAGGCTTCTTCGATAAATTAACATAATATGTACATAAAAATACTCATTCTTTTTGCATTATTTTACACTTGTCCCCACACTAGGACATTCCTGTGTTAGGTGACGAGACTTTTCCGATGTACAATACAATAAATAACTTAGTATTTAAATATATACAGTAAAAGATTTTTATTAATTTGAAAGTGCGTGATATGAATAGGCTCCTTTACACAGGATACTGCTTCGGAATTCCTTACCTCTTGAAATAAGACGATCTCAGTTTTTAAATAAATTTAAGAATCGACTTCTTCAGCATTTCTCTTCTACCTCGTATTTAGCTACTTACACATTATTTCAATTCATTAACATTGAGTTTATTTAGTAGTTCATTTGGTATAGTGTTAGCTCTACATATATATCTTTATTTTTTGTCACGCAATTCTTGTACTTTACCCTCAGTTGGTATTTCTATGTTTTTCATGCTAACGATAAAGCCGCCCGTTGCTAAATAATTTATGTAGCCAGCCTTGCGATTCTGTAACTCACTTTTCGAACTCACACAGCGGTTTTCGCAACGGCGGTCGCGCTAAAATCAGTCGTAAAGCAGTCATTTGACGATTTGACATTCTGATAAACAATAATCTACAAGCTCCCTCCTTATGAAAAGTGAGTTACAGAATCGCAAGGCTGTTTTTCAAAATGTATGTTTAAGGGGCCGAATAAAAAATACAAAAATAGTTTTCAATAGAAGCGCGATCAACATAATTTAGCTATAAACGTATGTATAAAATTGTACTCGTAATGCGTAGTGATTCAAAACATGACGGTATTAACTCGGAGGGTCGGTATTGTGAGAGATGAAGTAATCGTTTTCTCGCACTGTTTTCGCAAGAACATTGCTTCACGAGAGCCACCATGCTAATTGCTACGTGCAACAGTGCTTTATCGAACATTTACGATTGTATGTACATTGAATAACTAATTATGGGTTATACTATGTTATAACTAATACTATCAGCCATGTCTACATTATAACGTTACCTAAGATAGCAATAACACACGTATAAAGTTACTATGGATATATAGTACATAAAAAGGATTCAAAAATCAGTTTTTCAGTCACATATTTTTCACACGTGTAGGTTCGAATGAAATTTATGTATTACATGTATAATTTTTTTTTAATAAAAAATTTGCTGAACATTTTATAATCTATATTAAGCTAAATTACTAAGTAGCGTAGATAACTTAGATTACATAATACCCGCATAACGTTTTGTATTATCGTAAAGGTTGGAAAATGGTATAATAATTTGTAAATGTTCTAGAATATTTAAATCCTTTAAAAACTATTCAGTAGTTTATGTAATAATAATATTGTGTTCATTAAAATAAACACAATAAATAAGAATTATTTTTATTATTACTATGTAAGTTAATAAAATTGTAAATACTCTATATTTGATTGTTATGATAACTAAGAAATTATTGAGGCTTCACTAGCTTTGATAAAAAAGAACAAAGGTACTAATATGTTAAGCACTCTTTATTACAATAACATCTTAAAAAATGCTATTACACAATGACTGTGTGATAGCTGTTTATTAAATATATAATACTGAACAAGCACTTCAAGCCGAGTCTAGGAAAAACGTAAAACGTGTACACGTGTTTATGAATCTTATACGGTTCCAAAATTCATGACAGCATTCGGTAAAAGATTTATTACTTACTTGGCACCACTCTTATATAACCTATTGCGAAAAAACTGTGCTATTGATTTCAAGTGTAAATTTTCCTATGGCAAGGTTTAAATTTCATTTATATTGGGCTAAGTTAACAGATTACAGAGGCATTAATGACTCAATTTTCTCTTTGTTATCTGTATTATCTTATATGGTTTGGTTTTTGTATAGTTAAAATAATATTTTTGGTGGTTTGTTGGGTACACTAACGTCGTAACACATTTTAAACCAGTACGGAGAGAGGACCGAAGCTATTTATCTTTGTTATTGAATAATTATAACGTATAACTACAAATAATTGAAAGAAACTGAAACTTAACATGTTCTAATACTAATTCAAATTATCATCATTCGTTCTTCAGTTATGTTTCAAAACTGTGATAGAAGTAAAAACAAACCCAACAGACGTCTTAAACGCTAATATTAATGTTGTAAATATTCTCGTTATCAACTGAATAATTAATTAATTAGGCAAAAACACGCCCCATGCAATTTTACATGTAGATATCAAACGGCCTACATAATACAACAAAAAAGAAATATTGTGTACTGCAAAGATTTACCCACGAATAGGCTTTTGTCTACACGAGTCCTAATTCACACTCAAACCACGTGATTATCTTGTTATAAATCAAACTATTAACAACAGGCAAATCTTGTAATAAAGAAAAAAATATTTAATTGATTCACGCAATCACTTTATTCAAAATTGGACCCAACTCTACATTAAGTTTGTCACCAGCAACGCTGATTTTCAGTGGGCCGACACTGTTTTTGACTGACAGCTGACAGCATTAAATAAAACAAAAATACTGATTAAAATATATTTTTTAAAACAAACTAATCTTCAAATAAGTTATTTTTTTAGTTTGAAATGTAATCCAATTATACATCAGGCGGACATTTCTGAGTGACCCAAGAGTCGTAAGGCTAGTGGGCGATCAGCCTCCTGCGCCGAACCTGAATTCTGTATTATGCCATGTGCTTACCATAATGATTGTGTAATAATAGACTAATTTTAATAATTTATTTAAAAGATGTCAAACTAGTTGCGGTATTTATGTAAATACATACATAAATGTTTTTTAATAGATTTAATGAAACTAATTTATCCGAAAATGTTCGTGCTGATAGTACCTAAAAATAAACTTAATTAGTAACTAAAAACTAAGATATTCTATAGGGGGCTTGACTTATAATTATCGTCTTTATTATTTTAATGATTATGGGTTCCATTAACAAAGAATTGATCAGGATGTTTATAGAGGTCACCAGGTGTCCGGATCGTGAGGTCATTATCACGTGACTGGGCAATCGCTTTTTTGTTTCGATATAGACATCATCATTCGATTAACAACATTATTTAGATATGATTAAGGCAATTGAGCTCTAACAGACCTTTTAATTACACGAGCTACTCTACCTTTTTTCGTTTTATTGTTAATCGAATGTGAATCGAATTTAAACCTCTGTGCATCTCCTAACGATTACTGGGTCGTTTTTGTTATAGGAAATAGGCCTTTAGGTTATTAATTTGAGTACGCAACTAGTGATCCTAATAATAGCCATTCGATACACACTTTAGGTACAAGAGACCATTGTTAAAAAAGGAACTTTAAATATATTTTTATTAATTGTTTTCGCATTAGATTAGGTAAATATGGAACTAGAACGCTTAGTAGGTTCACGCGTCCCTAAGCTTAAATCGTAATCGATATTGTATAACATGTTAGATTACAATTAATACACGATGTCATTGACTGTAATAGAAAGTTTGATACCGGTATCAAATAGCCTAACCTTACTTCACATAACGAAAGTTATTTGCGGTGACAGTTGACAGATTCATGTGTATTTCCTGTATACTTCGATACCTCCTTCAGTTTTTACAAAATAGATGGTAATATTCGAAAAAGTATAGAACAACTATCAATCAAAAGAAACAAATGAATGTTCAAATTCGTATTTCAAAACAGGCCTTTTCTTTTTTATTGAGTCGAAAAATTACAGATTATAATTTACACATTTGATTTAGGAACTCATTTCGGAATTAAAATGACTATCTATGTCCATACAGGCCTTTTGTTTTTTATTGAATTCGAAAATGACAATGTAAACACATTTAATTTTAGAACGCAATGAGAATGTCCATGCTTCATATATGTCTAATTTGTCTATATTTATTATCATAGACAACTACTAACTCAAAGTCAGCTTCTTATTAAACAATATAATTATTTAAAGGAATAGATATGCAACTAGCCGATTAAAAAAACGTGTTAAAAATTATACTACATTATTAATTCTAAAGCTACATATTTTGGTTTTTCGAGTTCCGGTTTATTTATTTTTAATTGTAATATTCCAGAACAACACAATAATATTTAATTATATACTAATATTGGATTGAGTTTAAAGAATACTAAAAAATATTCTTTAAACTCATTATTATAGAACGCTGATATTGTGAATCAGCGATATATTTTTGTACTGCTTTGCTCTTTTACCTTTTACTTTATGCTAGTTATCACAACATCAGTAAAATTTCTGTCACTTCCTGGACCGGTCACGTGGTAACGATCAATCTTGCAATACTGTGGCTACAGTTTATTAGCCTCTTGCGACATCTCAATAACTATTCAAAATTGAGACACTTTCAATATAAGACGTGTTTGAAGAATTCTTACTATTGATCAATTTTGATTGGCTTAAGTTTTACTTTTTTAAACATTACAATTATAGGGCAAAGTAAATATAGTTATAAAATGTTTTAGCTTGCATATGAATAGGGATTTATATGTTATTTTTTATGCATAAAAAATAAGATTGTATAATAAAATATACTGGTAAAATCTATGAATATTTTTATGAATTCTATAATAACATGTTAATATAAAACTGCAAAGAAAACAATCACAACTCCATATTTAAAATAATAATTGCTACTTTCGTGCCTATTCATTATACAAAAGCCCCTAATAATCAACGGCGTTACTTAATAAATTAAAATAATAAAGGAAAGACACTCACAAAGTGTAATAATTGTGTGTTCACGAAGTTTTTTCCTGTCATTAAACCACTTCATTGACTTTGAACTAGTAAATTACACCAAGGTTCGTGCGGCGTTCGGTCGTTGCTCTAAATAGCCGTAATCGTATATGAACGCATGTGTTAATGAAAATATTAGTTACCTTGTAATTGGGTATAGAGCTTTTACAGCTTGGACGAGTATATTTGAGATAAATTATTTCACCTAACGTAGTATGTATTATTTAAATTATGAAATTATTGACATTTGCGTACCCATGTTAAAATGAATTCAGTATATTTTTCTTTGGCATATCCTATTGTACTCATAAATTTCAAATACACATAAAATAGATTCTAATTTAATTAAAATACTAGTAGATATTAATCGTAATCTAATCGTAAAAGGAAATACATACACAATATTTAAAAATGAAGAACATCGTTTAGCAAACATTAATTAATACTATCTGAACGATTAAAACAAATGAAAGAAATGAGAAATTAAATGTGCTACTAATACAAATACTCCTAAAATAAATCTAAATTATTTATTTCAATTTGTAATTCATCATACTTAAACATAACCGTTTACATTAAATTCTAAAAATGCTATATTTATTGCAGGTTAGGTCAAAGTTTCCTGTTTTTGGCGCTGTTTCTATTAACAAACGCACAGAATCTGGAAGAAAGTAATGTTCAGACAGTCCCGAGTGATCTGCGACGGGCTGTCAGCGAGGCGCTGGCTTTGGAGAGAAGATTTTTACAAGGAGGAAACATCCCGTAAGTAAATTGTATGAGCCAAGGCTGTACATTTTGGTTACTCAGGCTTTCCTAGTTTTATAAGCGTTTCCTAAATCGTCGGAGTTACGCCCCGAGAGTATAGCCAGACGTAGACCCTCTTCAACTGTTACATTGCATTCATTCGTTTCATAGCAAATAACCTTTCATTATTTCGCATATATATATATATATATATTTAACCTATTTTCTTCATTCTAATTTTAAATTTATTTAGCTTAGACACGTATTCTTTTTATTATTTTCTACATTTAAAAGTATAACATAAACGTATTGCTTTGACACAACATTCGTTAATTTTAAATAAAAAATCAGTCTGATGTCACTGTTTCAACTAAAGTACTGATCTTTTTAACAGCGTGTCAGTTTGACAGAAACGGACTAATACTTTAGATAAGAGTGCAATAAGACTATTTTTTATATTTGAGGCAATTAGTATCTAAAACGAATGTTTGACAATTATTTATGGAGCAGACACCGTTTTCTTTTGTTTTCTTTAAATGTGTACATTTCCAGACAAGACTGTTCATCAGATGAAGACGAGGCTAGCAATACCCCGTGTCCCCCAAGCAAGTACCGAAGTGCAAGTGGCGAATGCAACAATGTAAGACACAGGCCGTGGGGCAGGCGAGGCGATGTGTTCTTACGCCTTCTGCCACCGAAGTATGCTGATGGTATGTATAAGAACAAAAATCTATATATACCAGAATTAAATAATAAACCTTCGTCTCTGTACATCATGGCTTTATAAAACACTTGCATGCTACGTAGGATTAATTTAAATTTTATTAATAAATAGTCTAACTCACGGTAGAGGATAAATACTTTTTACTTTTATTTGAATTTAAAGCTATATTGATGATTTTACATAAATTATTTGTAGTATTATTTTTTCAAATATTGTCTGTATTGAAATATGTGAAGAACCAGGGTTTTTCTTCGATCAATTGCGACCATATGACCATACTATAAAATTTCAATGAATACAATAAATATAGAAATTTTACCTAAAAATAAAATTTGTATTATGTTTCCTAAGACGTCCGAGGTCCATTATGAGAGTACATCGTTTCCTTTTCCGCCCAAATCGCTAGTATCCGACCTATTCCCACCACGTGACACCGCCGCCAGCGCCCAGCGTTTGAAACTGGAACTAACTTTTTATCGCGCTAAAGCAAGCCGCCAGAGTTCTTGTTCATTGTTTGTCTCATAATAAGAGAACCAGGAAGAGCTTGTTTGGACCTCGGACGTCTTAGGAAACATAATACAAATTTTATTTTTAGGTAAAATTTCTATATTATGTGTTCCGTTTGACGTCCGAGGTCCATTATGAGAGACGTGTTTGTTATCTCCTGGTGGCTTGTAAAGTTATATATTAATAACTAAAAAACGCAACAATGTGATTTGAATTATTTATATCCGATAGAATCATGATAAAATAAACAATACAAACTAATTAAAGCCTAAGCTTTAGCATCATTTAATAAACATAATAACAGAAAAATTATTGTTTATAATGAAGTAGAATACTTGGCTAATCATTAAGCGGCTGAAAGCACTGAGAAAGAGACTTCTGATTGAGTCTCAGCATTCTGACTATTATTATCTAGATTTCGACAATAATATATCTTTAATGTACTTTCATGACGCCAATTTGCCTAACCAAGAATATCATTTATGTTTCTAAAACAATTTAGCGAAGCAACAGCTGATCAAGTACCCCGAGATGCTTCGATACCTGATTCCAAAAGGGGTTTCTTGACCCAGCCCCCAAAAATTGTGGGTGTAGCTGGTCTTACAGGATATCTGGTTGTAATAAACAAATTTGTCAAGGAGCCTCATCTATTATTAGAGACAGTTATGAGTGTCCTAAGCCAAAATAAGGGATTTAGATGCTTCTCCGGGCACGATAAAAACGTCCAACTTGACTGTCTATACGTTCCTGTATCTGTTTTAAAACCGAAACCCGGATGCAAAGTGATGGAATCACCGTTATCAATAAAATGCTGAGGCTCGAAAAAGCAAGAGAGTCAAATCATGAACTCTATGCCCAGAAGCCAATAAAATTATTGTGGCTGTGTGTTTCGAGCTATGAAATAAATTTTGCTCATCTAGTTTTAGGCTTTTCAAATAATTTGTTTGTTTTCCTTGTTGAAGCTCTCAAACATGACGAAATAAGTTGTTTTTCGTCTCGTGTTTTGCAGCCAAAATCAGCCACGCTTCCAACTGTAATTTCTGCCCTTGAGGAGGAGGTTGACCCGTTACGGTATTTATCAGGGTTTTGTTTAGATTCCGTATTGGTAGCGAGGGTGCAAGTGCTCGGCCTTTCAAATCCGGGCGCCAAAAAGGCTTCCTCCACCTGGGTGCTATTATTATGAACTTCCCTTGGGATAAGTTGAGATGGTGCAGCACTCGAGGCAGAGGCACTGGCGGTGGAAATATCCACGCTAGATCGTATCGCCAGCATTTACTGAAGGCGTGGTGAAGCAAGTGTTGGAGTCTAATAAGTCTAGCGACACATAACTTGCCACGACAAGAGCCTCTCGTGACGCTAAAAGATCTATTTGGGGGGTTCCCCATCGTCTGAATATGTCCGTGGTTTTCAAGAGATGCCATTCGGTGCCCCTGCGATTGCGCGAGAGGTAATCGGCTTCCACGTTGTACATTCCCGGCAAGGAAGTGAGGGATAAGTACAATATTCAAACTGTCCGTCAGTGCCAGAAGATCTTTTGTCAATTTTAACAGCATTTGGGACCTTGTTCCTCCTTCGTTTTTTATGTACGATACAACAGTTTTGCTGTCGCTTTGCAGGATTACCATCGAGTTCTTTAGGACTTCGGATGTCAAAGAGATTGCTGCTACCACAGCGTGCATCTCCTTTAAATTGCAATGCCACTCAATCTGACTTTAGAGTCCAAGAACCATTCAGGGGTTTGTTATTGATTAGCGCTCGCCATTGTAGATCCGAGGCATCGGTGACAATGTAATTCACATGCCTTGTTTTGAAGTGAATCGGTGTTTTGTGACTGAGGTTGTGCAAACACCATACCATGTCCTGATTCACCTCTGCAAGAGAACTCGGGCAAAGAGGAGCTCTCCTAAATGCATTGCTGTGTCGCTGCAGCGTTCGGCAACGCAACCTTCCCCGGTGGGTGATGAAGGTCGCAAAATTGAGATACCCTAAGAGGCGTTGGGCCTGCTTGAGGGTCCAATTTGCCGGCTGACAAGCGTGTTATCAGGCACTGACGAATTTTGATAACTTTTTACGGGTAAGGACTTTGCATTTGATAGTGTGTCCCACGTGATACCCAGAAAATCGATCGACCTCGTTGGAGTGCATATCGACTTCTCTCGATTTATGGTCCAGCCCAGGTTCTTCAAAAAGGTCATGGCTACGAGAACCTGGGAGTTAAGAATTGTTCTGTCCTGGTGGACCAGTAAGTAATCGTTCAAGAAAACGATCACTCTTAAGCCCTGACGGCGTTATAGCTCGGCTGTCCAATTTGTCACCGAAGCAAACGTTTTCGGAGCTATGGCCAACCCAATAGGTATACAAGTCATTTGAAGGAGCCTTCCCTCGTAACTGATACGCAGAAAGCAACGATGTTCGAGGGAAATCAGTACATGATAGTAGGATTGCCTGTGATCCATTCCGTTCTTCGTTATTATGAAATATGAACGATATGATATGATAGAAATGAACGACGGAGTCAGCGCTGCTGGCTCTAGTATATGGTCTCGAATCATGGTATGTATTTCCAAGGAAATCGAAGTTGAAACAGGTGTTTGCAACTTTTTTAGGATTTAGGACAGTACTAATTGCGGTTTTCGATTGTAAGTTATTCGAGCGGAGGTTATTAATTTTAGAATGGAAAAAGGAGGTTTTAATTTCACCCAATTTTTGTGATAGTTCCTTAAACATCGGCTCGAAAAGCCAATCGAGTCACTTATGTTGGTATTTCTTTGGATTGTTATATTTGCGGTCCCCCCTTTTGATGTGAAACATCTATAACCGCACGTAAAACCGATTTCTGGTGTGGCGACAAATGCCGTGGCGATGCCACGCTATATGATGGTATATATACAGTCTATATGCAGTAGTGTGTACGGTGTATTTCGAAGTCACTGATTAAACGAATTAAGTAGTCACGTTTTGAAATAAATTCGTAAATTTTTGTATTTAAATGAAAATAAATATTTATTCAATAAATAGTCATCGTTATTTTAACAAAATAATGTCGATGTTTCACATCTGCCAGGCGTCCCGTGACGGCTCACATTTTTTATTTTCGTGATCATCGAAGTTGTGACTCTGTTGTCCTTGTTTCGAGTTGTATCGGTTACCAAGAAAGGGCTTTTGACTAACCTGAGACGTTGAAGCTACAGGCGATTAAAAACGTATGCGTGATTTAACGCGTATTGTTTTAGATTGGTACCCGCGAATTCTGTCAATTTTGACAATACTACCAACATTTTGTAAATATTTAGATAATTTTTCAGGATTAAACATGTACTCCGAAGAGGGGTGGGAATTTTATCTAAATCTTCTATAACATGTTTTTAAAGTTTGACCGAAACATTCTTGCAATTTATTATGTATAGAATTTAAATTAAGAACCGCGTTCGACTGAAGACCACTAAAACGCTACGTAACGCTTTATTGATAAACTCATTTTTAAATCGGTAAAAGCAGGAAAAGCAACGTGTTTCTTTTGTATATCAATATAACGTACACAGTTCAAATCAGAAATGTAAAAACCTCTGCATTGAAATTAATATTATAATTTATAACTCGGAGGTTCTTGAACCGACACGTCTAAATGAGCAATATCATTAACTACAGCCGCATGGTTCAAAAAAGGGTCGTGTAGGTTTGCATTATTAGATTCGGTCACTTTATGTAACATGCTAGACGACGCAGCATAATTGTAAAAAAGTATTATTAAGGTGACTCACCAATTACTGCGACAATTGCTCAAACCTGAGAATAATCACGTGAATTACTGCTGTGGCGGCGGTTCTTCATCCTCTTCACTCGTACTCGAACTTTGCGAAGAACTCGGCTTGTCAGAACTTGCAGAGACAATATCTCCCGTGATATGAGACGGCCTTGTAAAGCGCGGGTGAGGCACGTTTTACCGCGTAGCCAACACATTTACACCGATTTTAGCACTTTCATTAGCCATTTTATATTTTTAACGTGAAAACCGAGTTAAGCATTTTACGAAATAATTATTTCCACTTTGAAAATAAATTTTAGGTCGATATAACTTTGAATATACTGATTCGTTTTTAAGTGTGCACTAGCGACTGTGCAAGACGAAAAACGACGCAACAATGAACAAGAACTCTGGCGGCTTGCTTTAGCGCGATAAAAAGTTAGTTCCAGTTTCAAACGCTGGGCGCTGGCGGCGGTGTCACGTGGTGGGAATAGGTCGGATACTAGCGATTTGGGCGGAAAAGGAAACGATGTACTCTCATAATGGACCTCGGACGTCAAACGGAACACATAATACAAATTTGATTAAGCGTCTAATTAAGAAATACATTGCTTAGTAGTTAAATGGTGAAAAATGGCAAGCCTTCTTGCCAAATAAATGATAAATGTTAACTATTGTTTTATTGCAGGTGTATCTGCACCAGTATCACCTCCTCACATCCCAGAAGCCACTTTGGCAGTACAGGCTGTGTCCCAACTAGCTGAGCCCAAAGACAATGACTTCGTTACGAGTATGCTGGCTGCTTGGGGACAGTTTATTATGGACGACCTCATAGCCACGGCTAATGGAAATAAGGTAATTTAAAAAATTTCATAATGAGCGGATCGTAACAGTTGGAGTTGAAATCATATATTTTTTTGACAGTTACTTTAACCGAATCAGTCAAACTAATGGCTTTCAAGTAAATATTCATAAACTTACATATAATTTTATAATCACTTACCCTATCTTTACAATTACTCATTTATAAAACACGTTAAAAAATATAGCTCTATGATGTAATTTAAATTTATTTAAAATAACAAATTAACGCGATTTGTATCTAAATTGAGATCTGCTCAATTACATTGTTAAATCAAATTACATGCGCTAACGCTTTGCATTCCGCAAGAAACTATTAATTTGGTGTCTCCCATTAAATTGTCGTAAGCAATCACGCGGTAACAGTCTGTGGTGAGAAGGCCACCGGATATAGGTTTGGTATAGTAATTCTTCACTACCACACAAAATTTTACAACCGACAATTTGTAGATAATAATCTGTGTAACATAATGTTTTGTCCAATATTATTTTTATTAACGGCTAGACAATATATCATTTTGACAGATAATAATCGACAACTAGTATTAACTGTCAAAACAGATTGGCGGGAAAGAGCCGTGACTTAACGTTTATTTAAAATTCTTTATGATTTCACTTTTGTAATTTTATAATTTGTATCAAATATTTTAGTTTAAAAATAAAACGCCTACGCTGCTAGCAACATAATAAGTTCGTGATAGTTCGAGGGGTCGCATTATCGCGTATAGAAAGGTTACATCGAACAGGTATTCAGTGAAAGTTATGACATAACAGACATTTTAGTTCCTCATATCACATTACCAACTGGAATCTGATATGTATTATCGAAGTTATGAATGAGTTTCGTTTAATTTTCTATTGCCTGTAATTTTTAACAATTTATTATTTAGCGAATAAAAAATATAGAAAATTACTCAATATAATTATGAATAATATATAATTTATTATATAACGAGTATACGTTATGCTTTTGAGTAATTTCAAAGGTCAAGGCTTTTTAACGTTAATCTATACAATTATTTCAATTAGACATAAATCGTAAAATTTTAAAGGAACTCATAATAACTTACACAGTTTAATGCATAATACTGAAAGTATATATTAAACTAACAATCAGTTTACTTTTTACCAGTTTTCAGCTAAATTAAAGTTATATTATTTATCGTAACGATACGGACTAGATTACTAAGCGGTCTATACTATAATATACTCTATACCTAGTCTGTGGTAGTGTGTGTGGTGATCTTATAAGTTTTGGCGCCATTATATTTAAATAAAAGGCATCACTACCTGCTTACAAGGCGAAGAAAAACTTTATTATACGATTCAATCAAGAAAAATTATCTGTTTTTTGACGACATACTAAATTGTCATAAGAAATGAATACAAATTAACTATTACTGGATACATAAACCACTCTTGAAATATATTTTCATAAACTGTGTATTATTTATATAACCATCTAGTTTTACTCAGATTGTCGAAACTAAAATTACAATATTCTTTTTTAAATATTTATTTATTTAGAATAGCGAAAGCTAACATGAGTACACGTACTTTATAATAAGTACCGAGTATTTAGTGAAAAAAAATAATTTCTACGCCTAACGTAATAAATACTGTAAAAACTTGTAACTTTTTAGAAAATAAAAAGATTTTATAATAATTTAAGAGTCCACATGTTATAAGGACGACACCACTTTTTATATTTTTGTATGTATGTCAATTTATTTCATGTGTTTGTCCTAATTTTGTGGTCCAAATAAAAAAATATATAATGCGCTCAGTGAGACAGAAAATAAACAACATCGGTTTCAAATATAATGTAATTTTATTAATTTATTTCAGAAATGTGAAGGACCAGATTGTAAATACCTAAGATCGGCGCCAGCAAGGAATTTAGATTCTTGCAACTTTGGTGAGTAATTGTTATAATCCGATTAAATAAAACAGCATTTTATATTTTATTACTTATAATAGTAATCTAGGAATTATTTATTTCTAGTTAATAGTTTTTATTAAATATAAAATAGCTAATTACAATAATGATTCTTATTTGACTAATAATGTAAAATGTAGAATTCCTTAAGATAAATTTGCGCGCCATTGTGTGTGGCAGAATATGCGAACGATTTACGATTGTACCACCTTAAAATTTTTGTACAATATTCTTGCAATAAATTATTATTATTATTATTATTTTTACTATAATCATTTTACATTTGATTCATTCTTAAATTAACAGTTCTGGATGGATTATCCTATTACTGCTGATGTTCATAGTTCTTATTACTATATGTAATATAACTGTTTCCAGAAGGTTTTAAAATGGTGCCTGTATATTTTTTCAGTTCAATTAAACATTAAACCTTATTATAATGAGAAACTCAAATATACTGAAGCCTTTCGTAGTACTTTGTTCAACAGTGTCGGACGGCGGATGGATTCAGGACGAGCTCGATTCCTGGTGAAACAATAACTACTAGGCACCACAAGAATACTGTACAAAGCAATGTATTCTGTACCTATGTGTGTATATCTCAAACCGAGATCTGTGGTTTATTTCAGAACACAGAGAACAAATGAATTTGGCTACATCTGTGCTCGACGGCTCCGCCATATACGGAAGCTCCGAAAAGGAACTACGCTCATTGCGATTGTACGACGCTGGCAAAGTCGACCTTGCGTCGTGTCGAAAGTAAGCCTTCATATATCACGACTTATCTCACGGATGTTGTTAGATTTAATTAACATTAAACTCTATGATAGACCAAAATGATTAAATCAATTTGGCTAGAAGTTCAAAGTTAAAAACTCTAATTGTTACTGTTTCTAGAAGTGGAAACAGGGCCGGATTTAGAGGTCTGGAGGCCTCGGGGAAACAAAGGAGTGGAGGCCACCTGGCCCCAAATTATTTTCCAAATAAAATGAAAATAAAATTTCAATTTTATTATTATTTATTGTGAAACCAAGTAGATTCTTTTAGTATCAGTATTAACAAACATAAAATTATAAATACAGATCAATGATTTCTGTTAATGTATAAGGACAATATAATCATGTTTGTACAAAAGTAAAATAGAGCAAAATATCAAAAGAAAAGTTGTTTACTAGTGTTTTCTAGTCGGATTTTAAAACATCCTATTTTTTCGAAGTCTATTGTAGGGCCCCTCTTTTGTGGAGACCCTGGGGATGCAGCCCCGGTTGTCTTCCCCTAAATCAGGCTCTGAGTGAAAAACATTATGTAGCAAATAAAAGCTAGGCTCCCGTGTAGTCTATTTGGTACATCATGAATTTTTTTAACCTTTTTAATAAATTGTCTCTGCACTAAGACATTATTTAACAATAGGTAGATACGGTCTAGCCTAACTTAAGCCTAAGATGTAATATTAACTTTAATTTAAAGTATATTTAACGTAAGAAAGTGTCTAATAACACTTACAGTTTCTATTGAAGGGAAGACACTCTGTTCTTGTGTTCTTGTTTTTTTTTTCACTTACCACTGTTTAGCACTTAAGACTAACGTGCACTCACACTAAGAAGTCGAATAGCCTCAACATCAACGTGTTGGTAGAGCCTATAGGGTTGAATTAGTAAGAATAAATTGTAGTTCTAAGATCGGAGGAAAGTCATTTTTCTATGAAACAATTTGAAAATTAAATTTTTGTGAGTGTAGTCATTGTCTGTGAAATGAGTCATGTGTTTGAACAAGGAAAATCATTTTTTCTTATAAGGAAAATTCTCTGCAATCACATAAATGTTAGTTATCTGATCTAAAATATTAAATCTATGTATAATTATAACACAGGCGTTTACGCAACCGGGTATGTGAATTAATTGTAAGATAAAAATACCTGGGTAACAAACATGTAATAATTAACTAAAAATCATTGGCGCTACAACCTTTTTAGGTCTGGGCTTCAGTTTCTGTATCTGTTTCATGATCATTTGTTAATTTTATAGGCAAGTAAGTGTTCAGCCTTCTGTATCTGACGCAAGCAATCGACTTTTTGGGTCTTTGAAAATTTTAAATTTATTTATAATTTTTCCTTCGTTTTTATACTTGCCTTAGACCCAAAAAGTCGAGTGACGTGCGTCAGCCACAGGACGCTGATCACCTACTTGCCTATGAATAACAAATGATCATGATGCGGAAACATAAATCTGAGGCCCAGACCTAAAAAGATTGTAGCGCCACTGATTTTATTTATGAGGAAACACGTATATCGTACATTTTTGGAGCGATCCTTTTCCCTTGAACGTTTTTTAGTATTAGCAATATTCACAAGCTGTTAACATTTCTTATTCATTACAGGTGTAATGATGGCACCCCGACAGCGCCCCTTTACACTGCATTATTATCAGAACACAATCGTATAGCTGGTGAACTATATTCCTTGAATCCGTTCTGGGAAGATAACGCGATATTCTTGGAGAGTAGACGAGCACTCGCAGCCATCATACAGCATATAACATACAATGAGTTCCTACCTGTTTTATTGGGCGAGGTAAGGATATTATTAAAAGCCTCAAATTTCTTAACAAAATATTATCTCTAGTATAGATCTAATAGTATCTATGTATAGAGCCATCTAAGTAGTTATATAACCCCGTCTGTCACCACTATAAGATGATTATATTTTATATAAACAAAAACCATTGCAACATAATAGTACAAAGATCCTTTATATTTCAATAGCTGAAGTGCTGTTACATGATTAACGAACCACTCTTACATGATTTACGATCCACTCTTAGTTCTTACTAAGTATCGTTTCCTTGTAGAGCGTGAGAACAATGTGTCAGCACAACGGTCACGTAGGCCTTTAAGAATAGGATATAAATATAAAAGAATACTTGTAATATTTAGTATTAAACGGACCTCAAATCGGACCGGTTGTATTCATTTTAACTTTAAGTTTTTAAAAACCCTTTTATCGCGGACCCACTACTTGACTGGCGCTGAGGACAGGATAGTCGCTCTAGCTGCACGTATTTCTCAATTATCGGTTCGAGCATCAAATTCTGCTTACCTAAAAAGGGGAAACTACGTCGCGATTGCTAAAAACGGCTATTCAAAAGAACAAATAAATTTGTCAAGAACGCAAATCCAAAAGCGTTAAGGGTGTTTTGTGCGAGTGTTGAGGCAGCGATGTACTGGTAAGTCACCTTTTCACCTTTCAAATCCAGCCCTCTCCACTTTTCTTTTGTTATTTTGAGATCGACATCTCTCATCTTAACGATAGTTTTAAGTAAATTGTAATAAGTAAATTAAAGAAACATAGAAGTAAGTAGGTTAGTGCATGAAATTCTGCAACCCTAAAGTAAGTGTACCTAATTATAAGTTTAGATTCACATCAAATTCTGTGAACCATAATTATTGGGTAATTGTGTAATTGTTTAGAAAAAAAAAAAAACTTAAAATGACGGAAATTAAGATACTGCCACGTGAATTCTCATGTGTTATTCCGCTCTTTAATGGAGACGGAAAATTACTTAACACCTTTATCGACAAATGTGAATATGTTATTACCGTTTACAATAGCGTTAACAACCCGGAGCAGGAATTATACCTGTATCATTTATTAACTAGCAAGTTAGTAGGCAAGGCTGCAGTGTTAGTTAGTGAGAGACGGGACATTAAAACATGGTTAGAATTAAAAGCATTATTGATTCAACATTTTGGCGATCCTCGCTCGGAGGAATGCATTGCTATTGAATTGGAAACTATGAGATTACAAAACAATGAAGACTACATCGATTTCTGTAATCGAATTCAACACGTTAAAAGTTCGTTAATTGCGAAAGTAAACTTACTTACAGACCAACATTTAAAAGCGAGTAAAATCACAATCTACTCAAACCTTGCGAAGAATGTATTCTTATACAATCTTCCCGAGGACTTAATTAGAATCGTACGATTAAAAGGATGTGATAGCCTTGAAGCTGCCCTCTCCATCGTATTAGAAGAGGTCAACTTCAAATACCAGTACCAAGCCCATAGCACTATGTTAAGGTCTAATATACAAAAACCATCCATATTGATGTCATCCCCAGAGCAATTAAATAACCAACATCTACGAAATAATTCATTTGTGAATCCATCTCAATTTAAACCACAGATACAACAAGCCCCACAAAGTAATTTTAAGTTTGGCATTCCCCAAAATACGGCATTAAAATCTAACTTTCAGCCCACTGGTTATAGACCACCATTTCAACCCTCAGGATACAAGCCAAATTTTCAACCTATAGGATATAAACCCAACTTTCAGCCCACAGGTTGGCATAGGCCACAATTTCAACCGACTGGATATAGGCCTAATTTCCAACAGAATCAATTCAAATATGGAATCCCCAACCAAAACTTTCAGCGATTTCAAAATCCACCAAATCAATTTAAATTTGGCATTCAACCAACACAACAACCGTATAGACTAAATAGTGCGTTAAAAACTGATGTTTCTATGAGGACAGCTCCTCCTCAAAGACCCACTAATATGAACCAACTATTTTATAATCAACTGCAGGACGATTATGTAAACTTCCCCGAATCAGAATACTACCCTGAAAACTACGACGATACCGTGAACCATGAATATTACCCCGAGGTCGAATATGTACCCACAGAGGAAACCCCTGATACTTCACAGGAAACTGAAACCGAAAATTTTCATACAGAAGCCTCGTCCATAAACCCGACATAGTTCAAATTAATACGGAAAAGGTAAATAAATTACCACATATTTATATCCCCGAAATTGACGCAAAATTTATGATAGATACTGGCTCTACTAGATCATTTATGAGCCCTGATATGGCAAACTTTTATTTTTCTGATTTTAAGTACGAAGAACCGTTCGAGGTGATAAGCACTCACTCACGAAGTAAACATAATGAAGTCATACACATTCCCTTACTGAAAACGTTTCAGAGTCCGCTCAAACATAAATTTTATTTATATTCTATAGATAAAAATTATGACGGCTTAATTGGTTCCGACTTACTGACAGAATTACAGGCAAGTGTAGACATGAAAAATCAATTGTTAATAACACCTAACACAGTAATACCTATTATTTATAGCCCCTCTCGTCAAATCGTACTTGAACCACGTTCAGAAACCCGTGTTAAAATTCCAACTAATTTACAAAACGGTGAAGCCCTAATTGAATATACAGAATTCGGTGACGGCATCCGCATGCCTTCAGCTCTTGTGAAAGTCATAGATCATCAAGCTTCAACAGTTATTCAAAATCTAACTGACCAAACTGTCACAATTACATTTCAAAAACCATTTAATGTCCAGCCCTTTCAACAAAACGATATCATGTGTTACTCCAACACAGTTACAGACGACATTCAGGTTGACGAAATCCTAAAAGAAAATCTTAATAAAGTCCGCCTTGATCATATGAATGATGAAGAGCGAAAAGCCATATCACATTTATGTTACGAGTTTCGAGACATATTTTATACTGAAAAATTACCGTTGTCATTTACAAACCAAGTTAAACACGAGATACGTACGACAAATGAAGATCCGATATATGTAAAACCCTATAGATTACCCCCGATTTTAAACGATGAAATTAATCGACAAGTAGAAAAATTACTGCAGGATAACATAATACAGGAATCACACTCTCCCTGGAGTGCACCAGTCCACCTGGTTCCCAAGAAGTTAGATGCCTCTGGTGAGAGAAAGTATCGCATGGTAATCGACTATCGCCGCCTAAACGAGATCACTATCGATGACAAATTCCCCCTGCCAAACATAACAGATTTATTAGACAAACTAGGAAAAGCTATATATTTCAGTACAATTGATTTAGCTTCAGGTTACCATCAAATAGAAGTTTTAGAAAGAGACAGAAAGAAAACCGCGTTCAGTACACAGAACGGCCATTACGAATTTACGCGTATGCCGTTTGGTTTAAAAACTGCGCCTGCAACTTTTCAGCGAGCAATGAACAACGTTCTCAGAGGTCTCCACAACATTCATTGTATGGTGTATCTTGATGACGTCATCATATTTTCAGCCAGCTTACAGGAACACATACATAAATTAAGAACAGTTTTTCAGCGACTTAGAGACTCAAACTTAAAAGTACAATTAGACAAAACCGAATTTTTATGTAAGGAAGTTCTCTACCTTGGCCACAAGATTACAGAAAATGGCTTGCAACCAAATGATGATAAAATTCAAGCAGTCCTGAAATATCCTTTACCAAAAACCACAACTGAAATCAAGAGTTTTCTTGGCCTTATCGGTTATTATCGCCGATTCATAAAAGACTTCGCTAAAATCACAAAGCCGCTGACAAATTGCTTAAAAAAACGTAATAAAATTGTAATAGATCAACAATATATTGACGCCTTTCAAAAGTGTAAGGAACTATTAACAAATGCACCTCTTCTACAATACCCAGATACAGAAAAAACCTTTATCCTAACGACCGATGCTTCACAAATAGCCTTAGGTGCTGTACTTTCTCAAGGCATAGTAGGCAACGACTTACCCGTTGCTTACGCGAGCAGAACCCTCACTGAAACTGAATCTAAATATAGCACGATTGAACGTGAGCTTCTAGCCATTGTGTGGGCTATCAAACATTTCCGCCCCTATCTTTATGGGAAGAAGTTCATTATTTACACAGATCACCGCCCTTTAGCGTGGCTGCATTCTCTTAAGGAACCCAGTAGTAAACTCACCCGTTGGCGGTTAAATCTCCTGGATTACGACTTCGAAGTAGTCTACAAAAAAGGGAAACAAAACTGTAATGCTGATGCTTTATCTCGTATTAAAATTAACGCATTATCCGATAAAGAATCCATGAAAGTAAACTGTGATAATAAGGAGATACAAAAACGATTGCGTCGCGATTCACAAGACTCAAGAACAATTTCAATTACTGACTCTGAACATACAATCACTATTTCAGACATAGATTCGCAAAAATCCAATGAATCTTTCGAAAAAGTTACAAACCCGATTCCATCTCTTTCGAGTAAATCTGAAACTATACATTCAGCACAAGACCTTGAGTCACACGGTATTCCTATTTTAAACGAAGCAATTGATTCGAAGCCTAACCAAATATTAGTTTTCCAATGGTATAAAAACAGCATTCAAGTTCGTGACGTGTCCCGTGAAAAACAAAGAATCTTAGAAGTTTTTCTACCCATAGATAATGAAAATTTAATCAAACAATTCCTGAAAGAATACATAAAACCCAAAAAGAAATATTTTATATATTTCGAAAATACGGAACATCGCAAACAATTCAGCAACATGGTAATTAGGCTTTTTAAAGGTGGATCAATTCAATTTTATGAGTGTACGGAAAGAATCGTTTTTATTGACGATGAAAATGAACAGAAAGCCGTTATTCTGAAATTTCATCTCGGAAAAACCTGTCACAGAGGTATTCAAGAAACTTTTACACACATCAGGCGACACTTCTTTTGGAATAACATGAAAGAAACTATATCAGCAGTAATTAATTCTTGTGAAGCCTGTAAACAAATGAAATATGACCGAAAGCCTTTGAAACCATATTTACAGTTAACTCAAACGCAAGATGCCCCATTCCAGGAATTATTTATAGATATATTTAGTATCGAAGGAAAAACATACCTCACCTTAGTTGACGCTTTTAGCAAACTAGGACAGGCGATTGAAATTCCTAGTAAAGGCACACCTGACGTTATCCGCGCACTAATAAAATACTTTTCATTTTACGGTATACCTAAGAAAATAAGCTGCGACCCTGGTACTGAATTCAACAACGATCTATTGAAAGAAATGATGTCACTCTATAAAATCCAAATACATATCGGCACGCCTAGGAACCCTAATTCAATGGGAATAGTTGAACGTTTTCATTCCACCTTAATCGAAATTTACAGACTGGCAAAATACGAACAACAATGTACCGACGCCGCATCTATTATGACCTACTCTATCATGGCATATAATAATGCGATTCATACTGTAACAACTTTAACACCGTTTGAAGTAGTGTTTGGCCATGTAGATTCTGAAAACCCATTCAATATAGACTTCGAGAAACAATACTTGCAAAAATTAATTAAAGACCACGCCAAAAGAATAAAAGTTTTATACAAATACATATCTGATAAAATGTTAACGTTTAAGGAAAACTCTAGAGAAAAACGCGGTGGCGAATCCGACGTCCCGTTACCAGAAGGGAAAACCATTTTCACAAAATTAATAAACACTCGCAGAAGTAAGGACAAACCTTGTTTTGAAAAGGCCATAGTTACAGGAAAACCTGAAAGAAACACCATCCCTATTACAATTAGAGGTAAACACAAAAAGGTACCAATTAAAAACATAAAACGACCTTCAAAGGTGGTGCTTAGTGATCATGATGACACTCACGAGCCGCAGTTTGGGCCTTCAACTTCAAAAGGTTGAAAACAATTCAGGGATCCGTAAGACAGGGAACAGCCTTCATCCAACAGGATAACTGGCTTATTTTTAAGGTATTAGATTTGAATGGCCTACTAATGGAATTAGAATATAACAATAGGAAATTTAGTAATTTAGTAAGATAGTAAGTGATGATAAGTCTTAGTTCAAAGAATTTTTAGGAATTAGGGAACAAGTAGAGTATTTGCAAAGAATAACTACTAAAAAAAAAAAAAAAAAAATAGGCAAATAATCCCTTCACACCGAGTACGAAGAGGAATATTGAACCCTCTAGGCTCTATTATTAAAATTATAACTGGAAACTTAGATCAGGAAGATGCTCAACGATATGAACAGTTAATAAATCAATTAGGTACTTAGTCAACAAAATTTTCACAAACAAGCGTTTAATAGTTGTTTCCAAAATGTTAGATGGACTCATTAATTCATCAGAAATATTACACAATAACTCAAAATTATGGACGAAAGACTAAAACGTGTAAAAACAAAAAAATGTTAAAAGATATAAGTACTAAAGAAAATAATGCAGTATACTCTACATATGTTATAAGTTTATATAATCTTTTTGTAAGTAATTTTAGAACGCTTTATATAAAAATAAGCGAATTAGAAATTGCTTTGGCTTTCACCAAAACCAATGTTTTACACATTTATTACAGATTTTAATTTATATATCACAGTCAGAAAATCTTATGTATCCACCCACTTGGGATAATTTAGTTAAATTAGAAGATACGATTAATGTTAAATCATACATGATAGACATGAAAATAACTTTTGTATTAGAGGTAGCTTTAATAACCAATTCAACTTATAGTTATAATAAAATGTATCCCTTACCTATCTTTCATGACCCTAAAAACCTAACCTTAATAATCATTCCTAAATATCCCTATATCCTGGTGAAAGGTGTAACATACTTACCGCTTATACAGCCTTGCAAACAAGTCTCTGAGGAAAATTATCTCTGCACACAAGAAAACAGGGGCACCGTATCCTGAAACGACATGCATTGAGGAGCTGATGACCTTCAAGGAAAACCCATCCAACTGTGACCAGAATACAGTAATTATAGAAGAGAAAATATGTCATCAGAACGTATCCCATCCATTAAGCTGCTGGAGTTACAGTCAACAGTGAACTCTAAGGAAAATCAGAATCCAGTAAACTTACAAGGAATGGAGCTCAGTGACCTGCAACACATGTCTTACGTGCTGTAACAACTTAACAGAGATAGTGATAGTGAAATGGACAATTCAGTGAAAGTGAAAAGCATTAGTTTAGGCACTCTTTTATTGTATTTTGCTAATTGTTGTGTTTTTTATAAAAAATAATATTATTAATATGTTGCAGTGGCGAAATAGTCAGAATTTGCAAGTGCAATCCCCTGATAATTTCGCTCTTAAGGAGGGAGGAGTTATATAACCCCGTCTGTCACCACTATAAGATGATTATATTTTATATAAACAAAAACCATTGCAACATAATAGTACAAAGATCCTTTATATTTCAATAGCTGAAGTGCTGTTACATGATTAACGAACCACTCTTACATGATTTACGATCCACTCTTAGTTCTTACTAAGTATCGTTTCCTTGTAGAGCGTGAGAACAATGTGTCAGCACAACGGTCACGTAGGCCTTTAAGAATAGGATATAAATATAAAAGAATACTTGTAATATTTAGTATTAAACGGACCTCAAATCGGACCGGTTGTATTCATTTTAACTTTAAGTTTTTAAAAACCCTTTTATCGCGGACCCACTACTTGACTAAGTACACAATTACTAATAGCAATATTTAACATACGTACAAGTGTTTGCGCACGTAACTTAAAGGTACCTCACTAGTGAACAAAAAATAAATAAACAAACTCTCAATGCTGTACATTTTTGTACATTTTGTAAGTCTTGGCGATTTAAGGAAATTTCACAATCAACAGAGGAAAATGTATAATATTTTGTCATGTACTACCTGCAAGTAGGTAAGATAACAGATGCGCATACACTTTAGGTCCTGTCGTATTATAAATTTATTGGAAATTAGAATAAACTCATTCAAAAATAGACTTACATACAAAAATGTAGCACCATATAAGTGGGATACAAGATGTGTATATAGATTTAAATCGTATTGTTTTTATTATAATGTACCTTTGTAATACAGCCGTATAAAGAAAAAAATACTAATCACAATTTTACTAGATACTGCAGCGAAACTACAGATTATGCTCTCGGATAGAGGATTTATTAATGGATTAATAAAATCTCATTGAATTTTATATTTTTTTATTGTCAAGGTTGGTATGGCCAAAGCCGAGTTGAAGCTGACGTCACTGGGATTCTGGCGAAGCTACTCGAGCGCAAACCGCGCGGGCGCATACGCGGAGATCCTTTCCGTTGCGCCCATATTCGACGCTATGATGAATGAGAAATTGGTAAGTTTGAATAAAACAGTTTGTAAATTTAGTAAGATCTTCATTAATTTACACTTGTATAAAGTTTGTTTCAAATGCGAGACGAAACTGAATTTGTTTACGCTGTAAATCGATTATGATTTTTGTATAGAAATATCCTTGAGACAATCTTCGACAAATCTTTGAGATATTTCTTATATATGATTTGAGACGTTTTACGTTAACGTGTGAAAATAAAAAAAAGTAATTTAAAAAGCAAAACTGGGAAGAAAAATAATGGATGTAAAATAATAAAAATATTTAAGTCATTAGTGTAAAGTTTTTAAATTTAAATTATAGCTAATTTTAAGCGATTAAAAAGGAGGTCATATATTTTACCTGAATGTGTAATTGTTAGAAATGGATAATATTACACTATAACCTATTTAACTTTCTTAAATATGTATAAACATATATGACAAATGGACAAACGTCCATTTCTCGTTAAAGCCCAAGATGATTTGATTTAAATCAAATATAATATTACAACTTAGGTAACCAAAATTCATTAAAATTGTCTCAGTTTTAAGATTCGACGCACGCATTTTTGGATAGGATGTGTAATATATATGTGTGTATTATTTTAAGTCCGTTAAAATATTTTTAAATTACTTTTATAGATCAACGAAACAATATCAATTAAAGATTTAGTTCAAACGACTGCTCATAGCGTGTCAAAATTAGCGCCAACCGCTCAATGGGACCTCAAAAGAAATCGGGACCACGGAGTACCGACGTATCTACGAGTACTGAGGATGTGCGAGCCAATGCTTTCTGTAAAATCGTATGGAGATTTTGAAAAATTGGGCTTCGATAGGACTCAACAGGAAATGATGGCCGATATGTACAGGTAAATAAAAGTTTATGTAATGTTCTGATATAAAAATATATGTTCTGTACTGGTTATAGACCGGTCAATTTAGACCAAAAAATGAGACTGAAGTTACATAAAGTCCCAACAAGCTGAATTTCAGTGAAATTGTTCAAAACATAATTATAAACAATGTCTAGAAGTTCCCCATCATTCCCGTGTAAGGAAAATTTTTTATTCAAGGGCAAAGGTCACAAAAATGAGTTTTTCGCGATTTTCAGCAAAACGGTAAGTTTTATCATAAAAGTTGTAGATCATACAATTATCTATAAAAAATGTATCAATACTTTTTTTCTTACGAGCCACCGTTTCTGTGATACATATAACGATTCAAAAAGTTATAAAAGTTGTTATCGACGACCGGCCTTGACAATTTGTGCATGCCAAAGTACAACACAGTCCGGCTTTTTTGCAACCACATTTAGCACTGCATCCCTTTTTCAGTTGCAAAAATTAGTGTTCAGCAGTTTTTCCAGCGCAGGTGGAAGTAAAGTTTGAACTGGCTCTAATATATTGTTGACCAACTTCCAACCCGTCTGTAGGGTCTAGCTGATAATAAGTCAGACAAATGCATGAGTCTCATGGCAAACCGTGGCTTGACTACCAAACCCAAAAACAATTGTATTGCCGTGAGTTGAACCCAGGACTTCCGCGATAAATCATAAAACACTGCGTTAGTACATTATTCAGTCTTTAAACTTTTGACGATTGATTAGAAAATTTACAATTTTTTTATTTTGCATCAGAAAACTATTTGCTGTTGCTAAAAATATAATAATTTTTTAACTGCGTTGTAAGCATTGAATACTTAATATTAAGTATTTTTTTTTAAGACAATTCACACCAATTGACCTAGTCCCATGCTAAGCTGGTGAAGCTTGTGTTATGGGTACTAGGCAACGGATATACATACATATTATAGATAGATAGACATATAAATACATATTTGAACACCCAAGACCTAAGCACAACACCAAATGCTCATCACATCGATGTTCGTCTCAGCCGGGGATCGAACCCGGGACCCATGGATACGCGGTCAGGGGTACTAACCACTAGACCAATGAGTCGTCAATAAATAGTCGTTTAAAAATATGCAGTGAATAATTTTTTCGGTATATGGTCAATTACTAGTTACTTTACCTAAAGTATAAACCTTTAGAAATGCAGAAGACGTTGAACTGATGGTGGGTGGAGCCATGGAGAAACCAGCGACGGGTGCTGTCATCGGATCCACTTTGGCTTGTGTACTCGCAATGCAGTTTGCCAACCTTAAGAAGAGTGACAGGTGATATAAATATTATTAATACTCATGTACGAATCACTCATAAATAGAATTTCTGAAAATAGTATTTTAAATTATCTTTCTACAAACAAAGGCTTGTATAAGACACAGATAAGAAATAGTCTGACATATTTATATAATATGCACCAATACTTCGACCATAATTTGCCTTTATTAAGAATATTTCAGTTGAACCCTCCTCCGCTCCTAGAGAATAGAAAAAAGTAAAAACCTTTTTTTTATTAATTAATTTTTAATATTATTTTTTTCTAAGTTTACATGTTTTATTTATTATACAGTCAAGACCATGTTGAAGATATTACATGTTTGAATTCATACCCACCCTCTGTACCTATTTACCTACTTTTACTGCCCTCCAGTCCTTTGATAATCGGTTGGCGACGCCCTCGTTCCAAAAAGATTATTGTAATGTAAAAAAATCTTTTAAAAAAAAGGGCCATCGACTATTTTATTTTAATATAATCTAAAATCGATTTAAATCTAAATCCGTCACGTGATGACTATAAAGTAAATATTGTATTATTTTACAGATTTTGGTATGAAAATGACTTACCACCATCATCATTTATGCCAGAACAACTCGGAGCGATCAGAAAAGTCTCCCTTGCTGGTCTACTCTGTGCCAATGATGACTCTCTTACCAACATACAACCCAAGGTCTTTGTTAAGGAAGATCCTTACTTGTGAGTACCTATTCGAAATATAGTTTTTATATATATCATATATTAAGTTTTGTGTTAATGTAAAAAAGACTATTATGATGTTGCAATGTAATACTGAATAACTTTTATAATATACATTTTACCAATTCGTGTGTGTTTCTATAGGTAATAAAATAAACACAATGTACTTCTATGTTAAATATTTGTCTACATTAAAATACATAGTAATAAAAACAAAAAATCAATGGCGCTACAACCTTTTTAGGTCTGGGTCTCAGATTTCTGTATCTGTTTCATGATCATTTTTAATCTAATAGGCAAGGTAGCCTTCTGTGCCTGACGCACGCCGTCGACTTTTTGAACATAAGGAAAGCCAGTTTCCTCACGATGTTTTCCCTCACCGTTCGAGCGAATATTAAATGCGCAGTGCGCACATAGAAAGAAAGTCCAGTGCACAGCCGGGGATCGAACCTACAATCTCAGGGATGAAAGTCGCACGCTGAAGCCACTAGGCAACATTGCTGATATCACATTAAAATAGTATCGTTCATAATATCGAAATTATAAGTCGTAACTTCATCAGCAAAATAATTTGTTATTTAAGATATATATTTTAATATCTAGTATAACATTTACTATGCCGAGCAAATACAAACAATAACACTTTCTTAATAGAAACGCGGCTCAAAGTTGTGGTCAACACGGTCGTTTGGAACTGTCCGTATGGAAGGACGAAAGTGGGGCTAGAGCGGCGGAAAGACTCACACAAGATACCCTAGCCACAGCCTTGGAGAAGGCCAAACAGGAAATGGCTGATCGGAAGAAACTTGAATATATGCTTTGGGAGACTCGTAAGTATTTACTAAAGATCTTTAAATTTAAATCACTCTGACTAAACAATATTTATATCTTGTGTAAATTACACAAAAGGTTACGTAATAAATTCGCGTTTTACACGTTACTAGCTGACCCGGCAAACGTTGTTTTGCCATGTATATTATTTCTAGGAAACATATTTTAGTTCAAATAGTAACTATCTATCTATTTGTTTTGTTTTTTTTTAAATTATAAAATTGATGTTGCTCCTTTTATAAACATAAAAAAACTATCTAAGTATCTATATAATAAAAATTAGGGGTTGATCGTAGAGGGGTAAAAATTAAGGGTTGTATGTATATTTGTATGCTGTATCATAAAAAAATAAAAACAATTTTTTTTGTCTAAAAATATTTAAAAAATTAGGGGTTTACCCTAAAATTAACCCTCAATTATATTTAGTCTCCGAAAAGAGGTATTTACTTCGCTTCTAGTCTTGCGTCATCTCTCTCTTCAATCGTTAGTTCATGTCTGAGCGTTGTGGACAGTAAGGAGACATCTGGAGCAGACAATCCGTTTCCACCGGTTTCTGTACAATAGTGTCCAGTTTTGAGGACGAGTCCTTCACCTGATCGGTCCATCTGGTTGGTGAAGGGCCGTGATCGTGATCTTTTGCCTTCTGTGTTACAACAATCAGTTTCTCCAAGTTTTCATCACTTCATCACAAACCCTTTGTTATATTTAAATAATTTATTTATATTGGATGATTTACAGGTGGAGGTGCAGACCCTAAATCCCCAGTGGGTACAGCAGCGTCGTTTTCCAAAGCGAACAAATATGCGTTGAAACTCGCCAACACCTCACTCTTCTTTGAATTTGCAACCAATGAACTTATTAATTCTGTGAATGGGTAAGTGAAATGTTTTCTCTTAAATGGTTAAAACTAAGCTAAGCTTAGATGTTCCAATAATAATATATTACTCATCAAATAATTTTTATAAATGTTTTTCAGTAATGTTTAGAGACAAGTATGTGTTAATTATATCATTTTTAAACGTGATGATGATAATGAAGATGCGTTATGAAGAATTAAAATATTCCTTTCAAATGTTTAATTTGATTTTCTACCAATCAATTGTTTTTGTATTCAGCAATCTTTTAATTAATAGTTTATTAATATATTTATAGAATACTAGCTGACCCGGCAAACGTTGTTTTGCCATGTATATTATTTCTAGGAAACATTTTTTAGTTCAATAAAAATAACTATCTACTTAAAAAATAGAGGGTGATCGTAGAGGGGTAAAAATTTAGGATTGTATGTTTTTTGTAATGCCACATAATAAAAAATAAAAAAATAAATGTTATCCAAAAAATAATAATAAATTTGGGGGCTTAAAAGGTAAGACAGTAGCCGATTCTCAGACTTACTGAATATGCATACAAAATTTCATAAGAATCGGTCGACAAGAGAATTTTATATATTAGTGATAATAACCCTCCAATAACCTTACTACAGTGGATTTTTTATGTTAGAAGTTTCAATTTAGTTTGGACAAGGGGCAAATAAGATAAAATGCTGATTTTTATCTTATAAAGCTCATTACATCCAGCTTCTAAGCATTGTTAAAATTACAATTGTTCTTAGGTTATATCTTAATATATATAAATTACGTGTCACGTCGTTTGTCCGCTATGGACTCCTAAACTACCGAACCGATATCAATCAAATTTGCACACCGTGTGTAGTTTGATCCAACTTAAAAGATAGGATAGCTTACATCTCAATTTAAACCGGCAATGTAATTTTATTGCAATTTATTTGTTTATTATTTGACACAATTCTAACAGATGGCGCTGTGTTGAAAGTACCAACGTTTCACATAAGCTACAATTTAATTGGCATAGCCACCAAAAAAGCATAGTGATCCCCATGACTGTTGTTTTCCTGCCGTTTCCTTTGAATAGTTTACTACTATGTAATATAACAAAAACCTTAGCCACAGCAACGCTTGGCCGAGTCTGCTAGTATACATATATAAAACAGACACAAAAATGTACCTGCCCCAAGCTTACGTAATAAAGAAGTACTAGGGCTACACGAATTATAAGAACTATAATTTACAGGCGTCGTCGCAAACGTCAGGTGTTCGGCGACTCGCTCGGTTTCGGTTCCTCAAATGACTTCGTCGATTCTCTACAGTCCGTTGACATCAGCAGTTTCCTTGGATCTGATCAATTAGGTCCAGCGATTGAGCCCCAATGTGATGATGCAGGAGCATGTGACGCTACTTCTCCATTCAGAACTTACACTGGACATTGCAATAATTTGAGAAATCCCAGTTTGGGCAAAAGTTTGACGACCTTTGCAAGATTACTGCCTCCGGTGTATGAAGATGGTGAGTTTATCTCTGTATTCATGGCTTGCTTTATGGGTTTCTAGTGTTACCATAATGTTGTCTATTAGTTTCCCAAGACAGTTTTACCCATATATATGACAAATATTTTTTATAGGTTAATGTATTTGTACTGTGTCAACAGTGATAAAGACTGTTCAATAGTTCTTATGGTAAGTTTAAGAAATGAGCTAAGTCTGACTCACCTATGTCAAAAATGTAATGGATTTGACATTCGGGAGTCAGAGCTCCTGTATGTGAAAATACCCGCACATAAATTTAATTTCCACTCATTTGCGTCACTTTTGGCCCGTACCATACCATATATATGTTATTTTTGACATATAATATTATTTCAGGCGTAAGTCGTCCCCGCATAAACACAGTGACTGGTACCCCACTGCCTTCCCCCCGTACGGTGTCAACTGTCATACATCCTGACATTTCCAATCTTCATACACGGTATACCCTCATGGTGATGCAGTTCGCGCAAATTGTGGATCACGAGCTCACTATGACACCAATACATAAAGGTAAGTGCTTTAAATATAAATTATTTATTATATTACCAATATTCTAAGGTAGTATGTTTATTTGAGAAACTGGAACTACTGAACTGATATTGATAATTCTTTTTTAAATTTCTTGATTAATAAATTTAAAAAAAAAAACATTTCTTTTGCGTTCTACGTTCAAAGAAACGTATAAAAAATACAGTTTCCGTTATTCATATTCAAATTCTAAATGATTTATTCATTTAGGTAACACAATGTACACTTATGAACGTCAATAAAGGAATACATATTAAATGCTAAATACTTCTAATTTTACATTTACTGCCAGTTCTCAAATCGAGGGCGTAGAACGGACTCTCCGCCGCTCTTTTTAATCGACAAGTTTTTTGTTTTACAAAATGTTTGTAAGGAGCTGCAACCATTACACCATGTTCCACATGACATCTAAAGCAATTAATAATTAAAAATAATTAAAAAAAACAAAGATTTGTCCTCTATCAGCAGTAGGCATGGTGAAATAGGAGCACGCACTGACATTCTCGTGGGAACAACTCGCAAATTATTCCAGTGTCAATCAATAATATATTTTCCGTAGGTTTCCACGAGTCAATCCCAGACTGTCGTTCATGTGACGCGCCAAGGACTGTCCATCCCGAGTGCAACCCGTTCCCTGTTCCCCGCGGGGACCATTATTACCCCGAAGTCAATGTTACTTCTGGGGAACGTCTTTGCTTCCCGTTCATGAGAAGTTTGCCTGGACAGCAGCAGCTTGGTAAGTTAAATATCTCAAATCGATTATACTGTATGACCTTTTTAACCAAGTTAAAAAAAAAGGAAGGAATATTAATTCTATGTGGATTTTTTAACGCCGTTACGTTATAAGACGCTTATGTGACTTCACTAACCCATTAAAACTTAGGATCTTTCAAGAAAAGAGCGTACCAATTCTTAAAAGCCCTGCAACGCACACGCGAGCTCTCTGACATTGAGAGTGTCTATGGGCGGTATCACTTCATATAATAATATATGTTTGCCTTGAGAATGAAGTTCGTGGTTATTTACGAACTTCATTCTCAAGGCAAGCATTTCGAAAGATTTGAAAATAACATATACAAAATTCCATAGCGATTTTACAATTTCAAGTTGTAGAATTAAATTTCATAATATTTTTACTTTTTGTACGTTAAAAAAATTCATCTAAATTTAATTTTCAGTTCTCAAATCAAGGGTGTAGTCCACTGTTTCTTCTAAAATAAAATAAATGTATTGCCATTTATTAACACTAACTAGAACAGGCAAATTTTGTTTAGGAAACAAAATTTGATTGTGATTTGTTTTATATGATTAAGAAAGAAAATAATAAAAGAAAGATGCCTACACAAGTGTCAGTAAATCATTTGAAATCTAATACATATATAAAATTCTCGTGTCACAATGTTCGTTCCCATACTCCTCCGAAACGGCTCGACCGATTCTTATGAATTTTTTTATGCATATTCAGTAAGTCTGAGAATTGGCTACTATCTATCTTTCAAACCCCTAAGTGATAAGGGGTGTCCACCCCAATTTGTTGTTTTTATTTTTTTATGATACAAAATACAAAAATACATACAACCCCAAATTTTCACCCCTCTACGATCAACCCCTATTTTGTATTATAGGTTATAGATAGTTATTTTTATTGAACTAAAAAAATGTTACCTAGAAATAATATACATGGCAAAACAACGTTTGCCGGGTCAGCTAGTAATAAATATAATTTTAGTTCTAAACAACGTACCCGTTTATTACACATTTCTCAATCTTTTTGTTTTATTTGTCTCCGAACCGATTTTGTATTGTGCTTGAATCCAAATAAAATACTAATTTATTAATGTCTTCAGGGCCTAGGGAACAAGTGAACCAAAATACAGCATTTATAGACGCATCATTCATATATGGAGAGAATCCTTGCATTGTCCGCAAATTGCGCGGTTTCAACGGACGCCTGAATGCGACTACGAACCCTCACAATGGCAGGGAATTGCTTCCGAGATCCGACAGCCATCCTGAGTGCAAGGCGGCTAGCGGATTCTGTTTTATTGCTGGTGAGAATTGTTTAATGAATATCTGTTACGGCTGGGTTGTTATTTAGTGAGACATATGGTATTTTTGTAGATATTATTGTCCTCTATAAACTAAAGTATATCACTTCCGCAGCGTGCGGGATATTACTTTTTCAGAATTTAGGTTACTTTATTGAATTTTTTATATGGATACCTAACGGTTTGAAAAATATCGTCATAGTCGTAGAATAGTGACGGATCTGACAAATAGTAAACTTTAGGGCAGCCATTTCAAAATAATATAACCATGTTAGTTTTTTTGTCATAACTATTTTAATTCATATTCTGTTATTATGAAATTGGCATACAAGCAAACAAGAGGGTTTGTTTTGAAACAAAATAAAAACAATAACATTAAATTACACAGTTTTCTAGAAAAATCACATGTTTCAATCAAATCCGTCACTTTACCGGATTAATTTGAAATTTAAAACACAAGGATTTTTTTAAATGTAGCCGTAATATTTAATCAACGTAATGTCAAAATATATATATATTGTAAAATATATACATTTATTTTATTTTATATATATATGATAAAAAGGGTGATTTTGGAGTTTTCAAATCCGACATTAGTCGACGATCATGACGAAATGTAACCTACGTATAATATGAGGAATAATGTGGGCTTCTAATGACGAAAGAATATTTTTTCGGTCAAGAAGTTTTGGAGCCTTTTCAGTGAAAATAAATCTTTCCTCTGTGTAATATAAGTCTAAATATATTGTGGAGAAAGGAATCAAGTCAATAACTACTGGACCGTCATAAACTATTTAACATAAAAAAATCTTTAGCACACGTTACTTTACTTCCAACATAAAAAAATTTGCAGCCCTGAAAATTCAGACAGGTCGCAGTATTTCGTTAATATATTTAAAAGAATGCTCTGCGCAAATTAATAGTTGTGGTCTCTGGTAGAATGACCAGCGCTCTGGAACACGTCTGCTCCACAGCATAATGATGAGCCAGGGCCAGTTACAACAACAACTCACACACATTACACACATAAAATGTACCTGATTCCTTTTTTCCATATTTTTATTTCTTGATTATTTTTATTTTGTGTTTCGTTAGAAATAAAAGTGATATCTGTCTTTGTCTTTATCACTCTTCTTTATTTTTGCAAAGACATGAGTGAGACAAAACATAAGAGCAAGAATTCATAAATTTAACAATAGACTTGAAAAAAGGAGGTTAAGAATTTTACTTTAAAAACACTTTAAGCTTCTTGGAAACTTAAATACATATATATTATTTGTTATTTTTTGGGGTGAAGCGATATAATATACGTAAATGTTATTTAAAATGATTTTAGTTTTATAAACTACAAATTATATTACCTTCACTAGGTGACGGAAGAGCATCCGAGCAACCAGGTCTGACCGCACTGCACACAATTTGGATGAGAGAACACAACCGCATTGTGGAAGGCCTTAGAGGGGTTAACCCGCACTGGGACGCCGATTTACTATTCGAACACACCCGTCGTATAGTTTCGGCTGAACTAACTCACGTAATATACAATGAGTTCCTTCCGAGACTGTTGTCTTGGAACGCTGTCAATTTGTATGGACTCAAGCTTTTGCCTTCAGGTTAGTGAAACATCTTTCTAACGAATTGGACTTAGGTAAAAAATGTTTTACTGGATAATAACTAAACAGTTTTCTCAAACATTTAATATAGGTATTATATATACCTTATAATATATGCAATTTGCAATGTTGAATGAGGGGTTTCAGCGTGCTATCCCTGAGGTCGTATGTTCAAGCCCCCGGTCACCAATGGAATTTCTGTCTATGTGCGCACTGCGCTTCTAACACCCGCTCTATCGTGAGGAAACTGGCATGTCTCATCCAAAAATCGACTTCAAGTCTCAGGCAGAATGCTGCTCACCTTCTAGTCTATGAAATAAACATTGTCAAAGTAATGGATGAAATCTGAGGCCAAGACTCAGTGGCGTAACTATCACGGCGTAAATATCTGGGGCCCCTGGTCTTTTGATGTACTCAGTACTCACGTTGTACTCAGTTTAATTTTTAAAAACTTCGAGATTTTCAACGTCAGCAACCCACTAATGGCCATTAGCCTCCTCTCTTAGGCGAGAGGAAATGGTCTGTAGTCCCCACGCTAACCCAATGCGTATTGGAGACTTCACATCGATAGAACATAATATCTCTTGGGCAGGGGCCCACTTGGGTCGGGGGCCCGTGGCATTTTGCCAGCCCTGCCACTCTATTGTTACGCCACTGCCAAGACTTATATAGAGTCACCACTGGAATATTATTATATATAGAACATATTGCTTTGAAAAAGAACATAATTAACTCTTCATAATTTAGATCGTAGTAAACAATTCAAAACTGTATGTGATGAGCCCTAGAGTGTCTTACATTAGGCGGATTCATCATCATCCGTGCTATAGTGTTAACGAACATGGCTTTAAACCAGAAGTTCGACTCCCGACGATCGAAGTTGCTATAAACTTATAACATGAACGTAAAAAATAAACAATGAAAAATATCACGGGACGGGATATCAAATATTTTAAATTCCCCTTTTTTTATTTAAAAAGCACTGGCTAAAATCCCCAAGTATGACGAACCAATAATGAAAGCTATTTAACTATATCAGGTTACTACAAAGAATACTCTCCCACCTGCAACCCATCTATGGTGAATGAGTTTGCCGCAGCATCATTCAGATTCGGTCATTCATTATTAAGACCGCATCTGCCGAGATTGTCACCGACATATCAGCCCGTGGATCCACCAATTTTACTACGAGATGGATTCTTCAGGCCCGACATGTTCATGAACGTAAGTTTTGGCTTTAAAGAAGAGTTCTAATGAGATCTTTTTGCTTTTTCTTTGTGTTATCAGAAAAAATATGTATGATTAGAGTGTCATTTGTTATTTATTATTAGCATAACAAATGAATAAGGTATAAATGTTGCTGTGTAGATTTTTAACAATTGTAGAAAAAAGTTCTATAGTTTCATTTTATTTTATAAACTATTTTTTTTTCTTACACAGAGGCGTTTAACGCGATTATCTTTGTAATTTTAGAAAAGAAAATAAAGAGAAGGATTTATTGTCATACAAAAAGGACAAAATATTTAAATTATTCCAAATTAACAAAAATGATAAAATAAATTATTTTACATATGTATTATAACTTTTTTACTATTTTTACTAAATGTTTATCAAAGATTACCTTACCAAGCTTCTTTTAATGAAATAAATCAATAAAAATCCTTTCCAGCACCCACCTTTAGTAGACGAGCTGATGCGTGGTCTTGCATCAACACCAATGGAAACCCTCGACCAGTTCATCACTGGTGAAGTAACCAACCATCTCTTTGAGGACCGAAAGATTCCTTTCTCGGGAATAGATCTCGTTGCCCTCAACGTCCAAAGGGCACGAGACCACGGAATACCAAGTTACAATAATTACAGAGCTCTGTGTAACCTGAAGAGAGCGACAAACTTTGAAGACCTTTCACGTGAGGTTCCAGATGAAGTGATTGCAAGGTAAACAACGCAACTAAATGATACGAATGATTTTTTTTGTATTTGTACGATTATTATTTGTATCAATTATCTAATAATTAATTCTCTATAATTTTGAAATATGTAATTGTTTCTAAAAACTTACAAAATTTTTATAAAAATACTAAATCAAATGCTTTAAGGTTATTTGTGCATTGTTTGAAATTGTTGAGATTTTTTTTTTTTAACCAAAATAACCTGATTTTGCCATTTTATACATTAGCATAAGTTTTTTGTTTTTTTAAGATTTTATGATTAGCATATACGTTCTACCAATATTCTATTACCCGCCCATGTTTTTAAACGTCAAATTAATTCTAGTTTTAAAATCTGTCAATCCATTTTCTCTACTTGAAATTTGACATATTTGACAATTCTCAAGCGAATACTACTAAGTTAGGAATCTAAATATAATATTTCAAATTCACATTAACAAAGAATAAACATTAAATTTTATTTTATAATATTTTTTCAGGTTTAAGCGTATTTATCCCACTGTAGACGACATCGATCTATTCCCCGGAGGAATGAGTGAGCGGCCTTTGCAAGGAGGTCTCGTAGGACCCACTTTCGCCTGTATTATTGCTATACAGTTCCGTCAGCTTAGGAAATGTGACCGATTCTGGTAAGATATTAAAATATTCATGATTTAAATGCGTTTACAATTTACTAATAAAATATTATTTTGAATAAATAACTTGTTTGGACAGTATTAGTTATTCAAAGTAATTGTGATCGAAGGCCACTCGAGAAATTTATTGCAAATCTTTATATATATATATATATATATATATATAATTCTGCTGAACGTGTGTATGTCACTGAACTCCTCCTAAGCGGCTGGACCGGTTTGAATGTTTTTTTTGGGTGACGCCCTGGATGGTTTAGATTCACAAATCAGCCCAGCAGATGGCGCTGCAGTCGGTACTATCATACTTTAATTTTTTAATATACTGATCGCTTGAAATCATGCAGGACAACGTCTGTCGGGTCCGCTAGTACGTAATATAGATAATGTGATAATTTCAAACAGAATAGTATATCTTTCGGTATATTTCTAATTTATGTAACTTTATATTTTACTCTAGGTATGAAAACGACAACCCAGCAGCCAGATTCACAGAGCAACAATTGGCCGAAATTAGAAAAACGACCCTGTCAAAGGTCCTTTGTGACAACTTTGACGTTCCCACAGATATACAACGCGCTGCTTTTGACTTACCAAGCAATTTCTTGTGAGTACATCCGTCCGTTAAAATGTTTCATTATTATTTTGTATTGTTTTGTTCTAATAAGTGATGTAAAAATTTTAGGTATATTTTTCTTGTAGTTTCAATTGCACGATTTTTGGAACTTATGATGTATACTAATATATTATGTTTGTCATCAAAACACATTAACTAGGTACCTACTGTATCGATTCTAAAATCTGCTATATTATTATCTTTGAGTATATTAATTTTCAATGTATTTTAAGAAATAAACAGTAAATCGTGCAAAGCCTTAAATATATATATTAAAATAAAAAAGTTCTTTACCCGGCATTTGATCTACAGTCGAACATATTACTAAACAAATGAGACAGTTAAATACTTGGCTTATATGGAGTAGACCAATTTGCAATGTGTACATTTTTTTCAGAAACCCTCGCGTTTCTTGCGCGTCGCTGCCAAAGTTGGATCTATCAGCGTGGCGCGAGAATTCAGCACAAGGCTGTTTAATAGCGGGACGCGCTGTGCCCTTAGGCGACTCTGCCTTCCCATCACCCTGTACATCATGTATCTGTACTGCTGAAGGGGTAAGTTATGCTATTTTTATCGGTATTTAAATCCGCAAATGATAATTTTATATAGAGATCATTCACACTTGCTTTATTTCAATATAAGTAGCTACGTGTTGACAGTAGAGTGAAATTTTTGTTAGTAGAAGACTATACGGTCCTGGAACAGTCATGTATTACATGTATAGTTAGTTGACCGATTCCTTTATTACAAATATTAGACGCAGACACATTTTATATATTTGCGTTTAATACTATCAACATTATAGTAATTAATGAATATCGTAGCCGTTATGTGATTTATAAGTTCCAAAGAAATACTTCATTGCCATTTTACTCTTCTGCTCAAATAAGCTCGCATATATACAGATAAATAAAGAAAATTTTGCATCTTAAATTTCAGGCTCAATGCGCATCTTTGCGTATAACGGACTGCGCGCAATTGTCCCGCGAATGGCCGCGTGAAGCAATTCTACGCGATGACGTATGTACAGCGCAATGTGGCGCCGCCCCACAAGGCAGACCGCCGAGGCGACACAATATTAACTTCAATTTCCCGGACTTAACGCCATTTATCGCAAAGTGAATTAGTAATAAAACCATTGATGCAACGTTGAACCTCTAAATCAAAAGTTATAAGTGTTCACCCGATACGGTCACTCGCGGTTGTTATATATCTATAGAAGTCCACATTTGTATCAAGTATCAAGAACACTGGCCTAAAACTTAGAACCGCAAAAAGAAAAAAAACTTGAACCATAATGTATAGAAATCATTGTTTTTTTTTTTAAAAAACACATCGAACTATAAGCAATGAAATGTTACTGTGTTTGGAACTGTCAAACATACGAGACAATTGACCGTTTCAAATATGGTTTAGGTGATGAAATTGATGTAACGAAACGAAGAAATTAATAGCTCTATATTGTTGGTATACAAAAACGAAAACTATTTACTCATATCGTAAACATGTCACGCGCTGCCATTTAAAAAATAACCTTAAGTCAATTAACCAAGGTTTAATTTACGAAACGTTTCATGAAGAAATTACTATAATCGTGAGTTTTCGTGAACCAAATGAGAGACTACTACATTTGAATTTCTATATTTTTCCTGGATTGATATTATTTTAATTTTATAATACATATATACACAACTATTTTAATATACATTAAAATTGGCAAGTATTGTGATATAACTCACCTATAATATAGTAATCGGTGCTCCGTCCTTAATAATAATATTTAATTACTTAAAAATTTCTATACATAAACAAATTGTGTGAAAATATAATACTCATGCATTTTCGCAAAATTTGTATATTGTATGAAATATTTTATTATGTACAAACTACTAAGTCGTAGTTTTAGAGAATTTATATTATCGGCATGATTTGATCAATTTATCAGCCATTATAAGCTTTAATTGACAATAAACTTACCGAATGTTACCATCTACATATAGTTAATCTACTGAAATCGAAAACATGTACCATTGTGTTACCATTTTTACAACCTTTAAGTTTACGAATTTAAAATAATTAATTTAAACACTGCCTCTGATTTGTAAATTTGCGGCTTTTGATATTTAGTTTTAATTAGATCTAGTTTTTGTACAATTTTAGAAATATAATAATTTAATATACTTATTTCTTTTATTTCACTATCAAATTTATTTTATATGTTATTTAAAAACTATTTACAGGCACATACAAGCATTTTATGACACAGAACACCAAACAAGCACAAACAAAAATTATGACAATAAATATTACTTAATAATATATTTACAAAATAAAACGAAAACTTTTACAAATTATTTATTTCGTTCCATAATATTATCAAGTCTGTAAGTTTCTTTTAAATAATTCATTGAGTATAAAAAAATGTGTTGAAAAAAAAATAAACAACACAAACAAAAATTTGATTTTTAATTGTTAGTCTCAATTGTCAACCCGCACTAAAAACTAGCACTGGGGTACCGTCAACTTTTCGAAAACCAAACGATCCGTTTCGATTGCACGTTATTGTTCCTCGTTACCCTGAAACAAATACAAAAACATGAGCATAGTCGAGAGAGGAATTTTTAAGTTATTTCAAAAGAGAGTTATGGTGATGAGCCTAAACTATAATTTTGGTAAAACCAAAGTCCATGATTTACCAAACACACAATAAATTTTGCACAACCAAAATCTATGTACAACAGTAATTTTAGTTTTTTATGTAGCAGTGGTGGCCTAGTGGCTTCAGCGTGCGACTCCCATCCCTGAGGTCGTAGGTTCGATCCCCGGCTGTGCACTAATGGACTTTCTTTCTATGTGCGCATTTAACATTCGTTCGAACGGTGAAGGAAAACATAGTGAGGAAACCAACATGTCTTAGACCCAAAAAGTGGACGGCGTGTGTCAGGCACTGGCGGCTGATCACCTACTTGCCTATTAGATTTAAAAATGATTTTTAAACAGATTGAGAAATCTGAGGCCTACCAGGTTAGGTCTGAATACCTAAAGAGGTTGTAGGGCCACTGATTATTTTTTTTATTTAGTATATAATAAGGGTATCCTTCTTTCTTCTATGTTATATATATATCTTATATGCAAGATTTTTCTAACATATATATAAATTATTCAGAAAAAGAGTAAAAACGCTTAATATTTTTTTTTAATTTACTTTTTTCCTTAAATAAAGCCTAATACCTGATACCGATCTTGGAATGACGGGGATAAAAGCTGAAAATGAAAATAGCATTCTTGCAGAATTTGATAATTACCATTGGGCTATGTCAGTTGGCAGCAACCTCCTTAAATCCATTAGCAATTGGCGCGGCATCGCTGCTTCGCTTCCAAAGGCCGTAAACTCGTCCAGGAACGGCTTGCCAGAGACGGACCGTCCCGTCTTCAGAGCCTGTAGCGTATAATTCCCCGTCTGGGGACCATCGCACACAATGCACGGGACCAAAGTGACCCTTATTCGATTCTGAAAAATTACGAAACATGAAACTCGTAAACATTTAAAGAAAATAAATATTAAATATAATTATAATTATGTAAAATAATTGTAAATTTATAATAATACATAACTTCAATCCGGTAAAAAAGTGTTTTCTTTAAATGTGTAAAAGTTATGTCAATAAAAGACAATACTACTCGTAAACATATTGAATAATTTTGATGTTCGTAAATATTATTTGTATCTCGCATTGTGACTTTAAAATTCAGAGAAGTAGGAAAAAATATTTCAACATGTGTCGATCAACATTTTTGCTTTTTATAATTTTATTGAATAAAAATATAAAACCAAAATCACTTCCAGACAGGTAGAAAATTTACATGTTTTGTGCTTCTGTAAACTAAGAGCTCATATCACCCAGTCCTGCCCTTGAAGACATTCGACCAAGCAAGCGTTCAAGTATTATTAACGTTACGATGCGGGGTGGGGATCGAATTACGCGTTATTGGTAATATAATTTTCGACTTTCCAGTACTTAACACCACATACTGGTAACTTTTAGGTATAAAAAGCACTAGGTGGTCAACAAACGTTTTCCTATACTTGGGTACAGAAAAACGTTACGGCGCGTTACATGGGTGGGGTCAATAATCTCCAAAAATTAAATGACGTAACACTTGAACGCTCCCTTATTAATTATTTTTAAATAGAAAATAATATTACTATTCTTTTTTTAATTGAATACCAATTAAGACTAATCATTACCGAGTTCAGTCCCGGTGTTGTAGTCAAACTTGTATACTTTGAGGTCCTCTCCGCCACAGACAAAAGTGGCACGACTCGGGGCTAAGGACGCGGAATAACATCGGGTGGGAACTGCCACTTCCCGCATTAGACGCATCGTGTCCGAAGAATAGAAGGATACATTTGTACCTGAAAATACAATAAAAACATAAGAACTTCCTTTCGCTTCACTCAAGGTATATAAGGGTTAAGACAAATTATCAACGATATATAGAAATTTCTGACCCATGTCTTATTAAGAATTATTGTAGTTCAAATATAAAAACACTTCTATATCGATATTGAACATATAAAAATAGACTATTGATGTGACCACCATTTACTATGAATCGTTAAATATATTTAATTATTAATTATTTAAATACATAGCCATGAATAAGTATAGTAGTTTTTTAATATATAAAAGGGGGTCAAACGAGCCTACGCGACGCCCAAAAAGGGCAGTCATCGCAGCCCAAAGACACCCATTTTATTGGGTGCGTTGTCGGTCTTTGAGGGAGGAGTACACTGTAACTTTAAATAGTTGGAGGTCGTATCTCTCAAGAAAGACCCCCACCACAGTTCGCTAGTTCGCAAATTAGAATTATAAACTATTATAAAATTCTTAAATGTTTAAAGCAAAGGATATAAATTTTATTCCTTACCATGTGCAACTGTCAAAACAGCGCCATCTCTAGATAATTCTAGACTGTTTGGTGTTGAAGAGAACTCGACCTTTTGTACTTCCTGTATTGAAATATATTAAATTAAATAAGTATATATATATATATATATACTTATATTGCCTACCAATAGCTAACATTTTCTATAGAGCACATGTTTCTTTATATATAATACTTAAAGAAACTTAAGTGATGAATCTATAAATACATTCAAATCACATTTTAATCAAAGCTCAAATCTAAGGCATATAAATTAGACGTGTAAAAGCCTATTTGAATGGTCTTACTAAAATAGATGTATCAAATTATATTTGGTTGAAAAAAAAATAACCCTATTGTGATTGGTCAAACGAATGTATTATGACGTATTCGCGTGTCAACTGTCAATGCGTATTCGATAAGACATACCGACGAAAATCTAAAGGATCACACCAAGTGGCGTAACAATAGGGTGGCAGGGCTGGCAAAATGCCACGGGCCCCCGACCCAAGAGGCCTAATTTTGTTCTATGGATAAATGTGAAGTCTCCAATACGCATTGGGCTAGCGTGAGGACTACAGACTATTCCCTCTCGCCTAAGAGAGGATTCCTATGGCCATTAGTGGGACATATACAACGTGTAATTGAGTACGCTGTAAATCTCGAAGTTTATTAAAATTAAACTGAGTACGGACGATTTTCACTGATGAATGATCCAAAGAATTTCTACGGGCACCAGATGGTATAGTTACGCCACTAATCACACCGTCATTTCATTTTATATTCCCACCGCCCAGTATACTTGGTTGAATATATTGCCTAGTCTTAGTTTTTAAGTGTCACTTAAACTGAACTTGACAACTCATTGGTCTAGTGGTTAGTACCCCTGACTGCGAATCCATGGGTCCCGGGATCGATCCCCGGCTGAGACGAACATCGATGTGATGAGCATTTGGTGTTGTGCTTAGGTCTTGGGTGTTTAAATATGTATTTATATGTCTATCTATCTATAATATATATGTATATCCGTTGCCTAATACCCATAACACAAGCTTCACCAGCTTAGCATGGGACTTGGTCAATTGGTGTGAATTGTCTTAAAAAAAAACACGTAATATGTATATGAGTAAAAAAATTACTGCAAGAAAATTGTGTGAAGAATGTCACTTTAAAAAATCCTTTCCTACTCCGTATATATATAGTATATATGAGAATGGCTTCCTGTATATTAGTTCCGTGAATTATTAACCTACCTGTCCACTATTACGATCCCATACACGTAAAGTAAGGTCATCACTAACGCTTACAATGCGTGAATTGTGCAGGAAAACAGCATGCCTGATACTACTCGTGTGTGCGCTGATTTTTTCTAGAGCTGAAAAGGCCAAGCATTAAATAAGACACTTCTCAAGGCAATTCCTTACTTGTTATGATAATTTCTGCCCAGATTACTCCTAAGATGATTAAATTTTATTAAATACTAGCTGCCCCTGCGTACTTCGTTTCTCCTTAATGCCTAGTCTACCTTTTTAGTACATACCAACATGGAACATTTTGTTATTCTACCCCAGAGACTGTTCGGTTTTCCGGAATAAAAACTTTTTAGGTTTTTTCTGTGATTTTCTCTATTTAAACCTCAGAGTTCAAGTTATAAGTTCTTAACTAAAAAATAAAACATAAGGGTTGATCGTTGCGGGTAAATGAAAATTAAGTGTTTTATGTATTCTTGTTACATGCTGTATCAAAAAAAAATTGTCTAAAAAAAATAATTTGGGGGTCACCCATTATAACTTAGGGGTTTGAAAGATAGACAGTAGCCGATTCTCAGACTTACTGAATATGCATAAAAAATTTCATAAGAATTGGTCGGGCCGTTTCGGAGGAGTATGGGAACGAAAGTATGTGACACGAGAATTTTATATATGAATTAGATGTAGGTAGACACATCGCGGAGATTTTTGTGGATTTTCATTTCTTCTATAAACTGCAGTACGTTATTTGATACATTATTGGTTGATTTCTATTGGTATTTCTTTCACATCTTGACTTACGTCGTACATTGTCGAAGTTGAAAACGAATCCCTAACTTGAAAATGAATAGCCTATGTTCATACGAGATAATTTAGTTCAAATTCGATTCAGTGCAGTAGTTTTTGGGAGACTATTCAATGCCAACCAAGAATAAATAACAATTTCGTATTTTCGACTTTGCAAAGAAATCTATCTGAGATAAAGCACCTTACGCACAATGGATGTAATCATTAGAAGGGGGCAACAGCGAGTACGACGTGTGGGGAAAGAATTTAGCAACTAGATTACGGGTAGTTATTTACTACTATAATTGTGGTGTATAGGGCAAATAGTAAGCTACATCACTGAATCCTAATCCTTCACTAAACCCTGTTTCACCTATGCTGCTATTCAATTAAAAATATTTTTCGTTATATGTTCTACTAACCTGAACCTAAACTATAATAAGGCCAGACTCATGTTAATTTTTTTATGTACTACAACATAAGTAATACTACTAATAACATGTAATAGAACATAATACATACTAAGTAAAAAATAATAATTATGAAATTGACAAAACCAAAGCAACATTTATAATCCTAGAATATAAACAGTTTACATATAATTTCAAGTAAACACGTATTGATGTATACAAAAATTGTTTATTGGTATAAAACTAAAATGATCATTCCCCAATTGTAGCACACAAAATTTATTGAACTATGTGAATAACTAAAATAAGTTTGAATTTAATAATCTAAATGAAAAATAATAACTTACCGCCAACTTCAGGCTTATTAAGATCATAAACCCTTATAAGCTTTTCATTACTCGCCGTAAGTAAGAGAGTGTCTTCTGCATTGAAGTTAACACTTTTTACTATGTGCTCATGGTCAAATGTTTGCAAAACTTCACCAAAACGTGCATCCCAAAGTTTTGCTGAAATCCCAAATAATATACTGTGACCACAAAGCAATTCAAATTAATCAAATATATATCACATCCCTGATATAAATATAACATTGATTTATATTTTTAATCTGATAATTGGTAACATTTGCTTGTATACCTGAAAAGTCTGCTGCTCCACTTGCAGCTAGGTTTCCATTTTGAGTTAAAGCCACACCCCACACAGCACCTTTATGACCCTCAAATGTACCTATCCAGTCACCAGTTTCACCTTGCCTTAACATAGGTTTGCCATCTATGAACAGATACATTTACATTATGCATGATAATTTATAATTAATAGTTCATAAATTAATGTAGCTTTACAGTTTGAAAATATAAAAGTAAATAATTAGTTATTAGAGCAAAGAGCTTGATTTGACTGAGATTTCAGTAAATTTAAATTATGAAGAGATATTGGTTTGTACCATAACCATATTTATACTATATTATTGAAAACTAGTGTATTATAGTGTAATGAGAAATAACAATAACTTTTTTCCAATAGCAATTAATTCATTTTTTATCAATAATTTTTCAGAAAAAAAAGGGTACTATAAACATATAATAAAATGAAAGTTCACAATAAAATGCTGTATGATAATAATCATTAATGTCAAGTGCTTTAATACACCTTGAAAGAGTTACAAGGTGACCCAGTGTTGGTATGAGTGAAATGTCAACACCACTCAACAGGAAAGCAACAATTAGTTGACCCTAAAGCAATTACAACTTACACAAAGAATAAACGCGACTGTAAATGTAAATAAAAGCACGACTTAATCAAGGTAAACAAGGCCTAACAGGAAACTTAAACGGAACTTCAAGGTACTTCCTACAAGACCGGAAAGAGAAGGTCAGCCCCATACATAGAAAGAATTGTTCCATACGGACGTAAAACATTTCGTCGCCTTTCCAATTAACGACATCTAACATCTGTCGTTTTATGAATACCAATAACCATAAATTACTCACTTGCAAGTCTTCCACCTACATCTAGGCCAAGGCAAAAGGGCACCCCAACTGTAGAAAAGATTAAAAACTTACCTTTGCAAGCCGAAATCAAAAAATATCCGTCTTTTGTTACATCACTAAAGTCCAAATGCACGACTGGTCTTGTGTGGCCACCACATGTTAAAGGTACTTGTTTGAATGAAGTCATTTTGTTTATCAATTTGAGTATTGTACTTTTTGAAAATAAAATAAAATTATCTTTGTAAAATTAACCTAATGAGTCCGATCGTACTGGATGTTGACAATCGACTGACATCAAAACTCCAATGTAAATTTCTCTATAGAATAACAAATCGGAATGAAAGTCGTGACATTGATGAATAGATAACTAACATAAAGAAGCAACATTTATCCATCTGTATTCTGTGCATTTCTGTGAATTTTATGTTTTATTTAACTTTCACAGTGATAAAATGTTTTCTCCTTCCTAAATAAACTTAAAAATAATTTCATTAATGAATTATAAAATCAAAGGACATACGAGGAACAGTTGTGTTAGCTGTCAGACTTCAATAAATAATGTATTATCTGTGTATAGGAAAATTATTATGACGTGTCCAAACTACTAAACTCGGTGCGATCCAGCGACGTTGACAATATATTGACAAATTTTTCTAGTTTGTTTAGAATTTTGCCACAAGTACCAAATATTTGAAAATGGAGTTTTTTAAATCAATACCGACTCACATTGACTATGTAGGCCAAGCAAAAGCAGAAAAACTATATAGAGCTATCATAACTTTATTCAGTATAGTTGGATTTGTTTGGGGTTATATTGTTCAACAGTTTTCACAATCCGTATACATTCTTGGTGCAGGATTTATTCTAGCAGCAGTTCTAACCGTGCCACCGTGGCCTATGTATCGACGCAATCCACTTAACTGGCAGAACCCAAGGAATACCGAAGAAAAGCCAACTGGCAAGAAAGGAAAAAAATAGTGTTGTGTGTTTATGATTTATTTCTAAGTTTCTAATTATATTATTATTCCTCTAACTTAGTTTATTTTATACTATATCAAAGCACCCTTGTGTATCTCTGAACGGATATTAATGTTTAATCTTATATATTTTAATTCTCTATAGTCACTGTAACAATGGATGCAACAACAAGAGACCATAGGAAACATCTTTTTTATTTAAATATTGAAGCTTCATATTCTATCAATATATTAAAATGAAACAAATATAAATACTATAAAATTTATTAGCATGCTGTATAATCTCAAAACATAATGTCAAATTCAGCATAAATTTTTATGTTAAATATATTTATTCTAAAGGATAGATACCCTATTAATTACAAGCACTTAACATTAAAAAAATATTACTCCATTAATTTACATTATTGTACTAGGATGAAGATCTAAACTTCAACGAGTGCTCAATATTGCACCAGTCACCTTTTATCGCCTAGGAGCATTTCAATCAAGATTCAAAAACTTCATAAATTAAATACAAATATCTCAATCATACATTTTGTTGTTGTTTGACCCCTCCTTGAACAGGTATCTTAAATATCTACAATGTATAGACAGTTAAAATTATGTTATAATAGGAACAGGAGTTACTAAAATATATGAACAAAACATCTTGATAAAACTGCTTATTTGAGTATGACCAGAGTAAAAAAATAATCTAAACTTTAGCTGAGTATCTTCTATATTAAACTAACTCTAACTGTGATATGCTCATGTAGGGGTCCCGTGTTGCATTGCAGTTACTAAATAAAAATCTTAATTATCAGCACTAAAATTAATTTTGTCTCTGAGATTTTTGAACATTGTATAAATTCTGCTTTCATTGCAGACATTACAATTTAGTTCAGTTTCAATATTTTCACTAGTATTTTGAGACTTTTCTTCAGAGCTAGTAGCAACTGAGTTTTCATTGATGTTATTTAAATTAGATTTAGGATTTTCTTTGGTACTTGGCTCTTCACTGAAATCTTCTTTCTTATCTTGTGTGGAGTTTTCTACAGTATTACAAGATTTTTCTTCTTTATTGAGTAATTGTTGAAAAGTTATTATGGCAAACATAATTGCAACACCATAGTTAATAATAGATAGTGAAAATGGTCCAAGTGCTATGATAAATACCGCCATTGTAAAGAGCAGTGAAATTACTGCATCATAGAATTTTCTGAAATAGAATAAAGGTATTTTTATCGTTATTGCAATAACTTAAAATATATTTATTGATATTTTGACCAGCCTCTCATGGCCACTATGGCATAGTGGTGAATGCAAATGGAAGTCATATGTTTGAATCCTGGATAAAACACACTAAGATTTTGTACATAGAATTCAGGAATTAGTGGATATAGAAGTTGAAAAGCTATAATTGGAAAGGCTCATAGGCTAAAACTAGAATTATATTATTAAAATCTGCTAAGATTTATTTAAATTCATTAAGCAGTGTAAACATGAAAAGCTTGAAAGGCACTTTGTAAATATTAGAATTTACTTACAATTTCTTTTGAGGTCCATCCATTTGCCAGACAATACCTGAGCACGCTGACATAAGCATACCGGTGTGGTAAGAAGTGTCAGGTTTTAATACCATGCTGTACCTATAACAAACATATTAGTGGTACTACTCAAAAAACAGTAAAACATTTTGAAAACCAAGAAATGTGTAAATTAAACAAAATTCATTTTTAAAATTCTATAGCCAACTTGCACTAAAAGAAATTCCCACTATACAGGCCAGTTTACTTCAACAAATAAAAAATTCATAAAAATGGTTTTCTTTGTAATAAATTAGAAAAGTACCCCAATTAATCCATGGTCATATACTAAGCTAATAATTATCATTTGACTACTAGGATTCTTTTCAATATAATGACTATCCATGATTGTAAGTAATCGGGTGCGTGTGTTTATAATTAAACTCCTCCTAAACGGCTGGTCGGATTTTGATGAAATTTTTTGAGTGAGATTTTTTAGCTTTACAATTATATGATTATTTTTGTATTTAAGCAGTGTGTACAGGTCGACGTACGTCTGACGGGTCCACTAGTACGATATAAATAAATATCAAAGGTGGCTTACTTAAAATTCCTTGCCCAAGTCAGTAATGCTGGTATATTAACTAATGTAACACACATCCACATAAAGAATAACATCATATGGAAATTAATATTATTGAGATCTTCATCAACTGTTTCTTCAGCTGCATCTATACAATCATTCTTGACAACTGCCTTGGTAATCTCTTCAGGTTTCTGGTCTTTGAGTTCTTTATTACATGTCTCCTTAGTTTTCTTTATGAACATCTTACACAATCTACTACCAACTTTTGCCAATAATTTATACACATAATCCTCCAGATATTCTTCATACATTTTTGAAATCTGTAAAAAATATTTTTTAAAAATGCAATATACAATACATGTGATAAACATTTTTGGTAATGCCAATTTATCTTGTTCCTGAAATACATATTTCCTTTTTAAATAGCTTTTAGACGCTGGATATTGAGAAAAAATCTCAGGTGAAGCAAACTTTACGCATGTAGGGAAAGTATATATTATTATAAGAATAGTAGAAAAGAGTGTTTTAAAGAAGATTAGAAAAGAATTATTTACAGAAGAAAGCCCAGCCCACAGGAGCATAAGTACAATCACCACTCTCAATCGATATTACAAAATTACAATAACTAGATAAAGTAGAGAATTAAAAATACAAGTACAGTCGCAAATTAGACCGGAAGCATTTGGAATATGTGAACCCTTCAAGTCGAAAGTATGTTACATTTATTTTTAAAAAAATAACAAATTAATAAATCTCCCGCGGCTGTTTATATTATAAAACTGATTAAGTCTACAAATATGTCTGTAAACTACGCTATTACTTACAAGTTATATATACTTTATTAATATCGAATTTCGACTCGAACTCGCCTAGGTGAAGTTAGGTCGCTAATGATAGCGAGTAATAAAAAAAGTAACTAAATTTTTTTTAGAACAGGCAAACGGACTGGATGCTCACCTGATGTTAGGTGATACCGCCGCCCATGGACACTTAATGCCAGAGGTCTCGCGAGTGCGTTACCGGCCTTTTATGAGGTATACCTTTTTCTTGAAGGACCCTAAGTCCATTTGGTTAGTTACTATAAATAATTATTATGGTGTTTCATTAAATTATTATTGTTCCTTGCTTATGCAGACAGTTGCCGGAACAGTTTTAAAAAGCATTACGAACTATAATAATGCTATAATGTGATACAATTAAATACTACTTATTATTTCTTTCAGTAAATAACTAAAAATTATAAAAATTTCATACCATAAAAGCGTAAAAAGCCGCTCCCGCAGTCAAGGCCGCAGCACCACATGAGAGTGGCACTGCGCACACTAGCGCCGCACTCACCACTAGCGGAACTTTTTGGAGACCCGAAGCCACTTTTTCCGCTAGTCCGTTGCCACCTCGCCATACTATTCTATTAACATATTTCTCTAATTTAATAATACAGCACAACAGCCCAGTAAAGGAATGAAAACTTAAAATTATTTCACACAATATTTATATTTAAAGTGTGTGTAGTGTCCAGTCTGCACCAAATGACACCTTACATAGTTCAAGAATAATAAAATAAATATTAATTATATTTAGAAACTTTTATTGTAATGCTTTTTAAATTAATAAACGCGCAAATATAATCCAACAATGGGCTGTGTTACGAATGAATTATTCTTTAGGAGTTCCCAGGATTTAACTCGATATAACAATTTATAAATCGATCGATCTGTGTATGTATGTGCGCAATTAGCACTTGCTCCTAGGGTGATGACATGTGTCAAACACAGAAGCTTGATCACCTACTTGTCTATGAAATAAAAATGATCAAAGAAACGGATGCACTCTGACGCCACGGGTAATTTAGGGTTGTAGCGCCACTTATTATTATAACGTAGACTCGATTCTCAGCGAAACAATTTGTTCCCAAATATTAGACTAAAATGGGAGATAAAAAATATCAACGTAACTTCAATATGAAAACGCTTACTTGAAAAGTAATCGATGAGCCAATTGTGATGAAAACACCATCACAGCAAGTATCCCGGCGGCTGCCACGTTCACTATACCGAGAGCCGTCATATACGCCGGAAATACTAACAAAGATTTCGTAAAGTACTGGAGTTCTAAATTTTTCCAGCTAGCATTCTCTAATATTATTGGCAATAGTGGTACCGACCTGAAGATATTTTAATTATATTATATACAAAATAATTAAAAATATAATAAAGATTTTGAGTATAATTTAAATATTTTCTTAATCTTGTTTTATTTGATACCTTCGCCTGCATACACTCAATAGCTATTTACCCACTCAAATAGCGATTCACTTATCCTTATCGCTCTCGTGTTACTTTGCAAATAAATGGTGACAAAACATTTTAAGACTTGTAAATAAAATGGTTAAATAATCTTAAATAGTCATAACTTCGTTCACACAATGTTGTAATCACACAAACATAGTTGAGTCCGCCATTACTCGAAATTAGCGCCAAATTGTGTTTTTGGTTAGAACATTGTGTCAATTGTCAAAAAAACTCCTATTAGCGGCCTTCACACGTGCAGTTCGGAATGGCATTTCTGGAACTGCGCACCAATCTGCAGATAAATCTGTGCAGACTAGACCGCGCGCTGATCTGTGCTTCTACTTTACGCTTCAATTGTAATAACAGTTTGAACTGCGGTTCAAGCTGTCTATTTCGCTTTCCTGCAGATAAAACTGTACGTATAAATGCTTTTCGAGAGTTTAGATCGCAGTATGGAATGGCGCGTGGAATGTCGACCAGTTTTAAAAGTTTTCTTTCAGTTTTAACCGGTACAGTAGAGATGGATACACGTCTAGTGATCGCGTTAGTGGTTGGTTTTGGTTTGGTTTTAATAATCTAAAAAGGAGACGTGTATGGGATTAAGAAATATAGACGAAAATTTGGACATTTACCCATGTTAAAAGAAATACGAGAAAACTATCCAGAAGATTTTAAAAATTACCTAAGGATGGACGGCGATAATTTTGATTGCTTATTGGAACTTATCCGTCACAGAATTACTAAGCAAGATACAGTTATGAGAAAATGCATAACACCAGAAGAACGTCTTTCCGCAACATTAAGATATCTGGCAACTGGACGTTCATTTGAAGATTTAAATTACGGTTTGTATAAGCCGACTTATTTTTAACTTGCCATAAACATGGATGTTGCCGATATATCCTTATAAAACCTGTCACTGCTTCCACGCTCCAAACTGCCATTTTGAAATAATTGTCATCCACACGAGGTACCCGCATAAAACTGTACAAACGTTCGTACACACCAATGTGCCGCATCGAACTGTCAAACCACCACGCGCTTGTCGCGTCTACACGGACGGATTGGACGGCAGATCAGAATGGCGCGGGCTGTTTCCTACGGTTCGAACTGTACGTGTGAAGGCCGCTATTGTATCTCTAATGAGTCGATTTTTTTTAAAATACTATTTTTTTACTTTTAAGTAATGAGTTTGAAACTGGCATAAAGCTATTGCCATAATATTAAAAAAAAAGTAATGAGTATGAACGAGGATGTCCCATGCGACTCCTCGATACAAAAAGTCCCCTCGAGATTTGTGTGCCGTGATATCGCGGGCTACTCGATTGTAAGGATGCATGGGTCTGGTTTGCGCTGCTCTTTAATCGTAAGTTCGCATGTCACTATATATATTATATTACAAGTTATTTATTTCTTACATATAAGTGCTCGATTGTCTTCGCTTTAACGTAAAAATGTGTGATGTTTGTGACCATAAATAAAATAAATCAACTTTTATTGTTTTAATTACTTATTGTTTGTATTACTTGACAAGCGAGCGAGGTAAATGAAACATTATATATTTATACAGATTGCGTATACGACGCTCTTATCAAGTAAACAACGACTAACCAATTGTTCATGCCATTTTGGCCATAAACCCAGCGATAGCCACTTGTTATCAACTTTATTATATTCCGATATCCGCCGTATAAAGAATTACGGTACCGTATACAAAGTTTTTTTTTTATATGGATAAATTTAAAAGATACAACGACAAGTTAAATTGTACTCTACGGGTTATTACGCATAAACCTTTGTTTGTGGCATTAATTTTGACACTTAAAAATGGCGGAGTTTTTTGACAGTTCTTCAGTTGGAAAATTTAAATTTAGACTTCCAATATTGACGTTCATACATAGACAAATTTGGATTTAATTTATGCAAAGATCTCTTTAATATGCAGAATACTTACATTATTCCCATAATAGCCAGTCGGCTAAACACCAACACATAATATGGCTTGACACCTTCGCTCATAAGCGCTGTATGTATTGAGACACAGGATCCATGCTCTTTCAAGTTTATTAGATTGGCCCGTACTGCTAAAAGTACTATGGCAGCCACATATGGAACTAAAACTGGGCTGTAATTACGAACCAACTGGGCAAGACGGTAGTACCAGCTACCTGATATACTGAAAACGAGTTTTTTAATCAGAAAATAATATAATAAAACCTATTTCAAATAATAATAATATTTTTTATTTATTGCCAAAAAAAGGTTACTTAAAAAACACGTTTACCAGGCTCCTGATGTAGTGTAAATTTCAGGAGCCTGTGACTTTCCAGTTATATTACATATATTGTCGAAAAGATATACAATAATTTTAATTCATATAAAAATAATAATGAAACAAATGAAATATAATATCTATCATTGTTCATATCACAAAAACTTATTATAAGATTTCGATGAAACTGGACTGATCTATCCATTATGTTAGAATATACATGATATAAATCAAAAAATGTCGATAATTTAAATAATTTCCGAGAAATTTGTGGAAAAACGTACATTTACTAAATGCACATGTTTGAAAGCAAAATATTAGCTCAAAAATCGAAGACAGCTCGACCAACGAACGGACCAATTCGAGTAATTTGTTTTATTTATTCCTTAAACTCTGAATGTTTATATATAGAGTGATAGAGCAAGATCCCAGGGCCGCCAGACGTCACGTTTTTTCTGACGGATGAAATGTGGACGATTGGGTAGTGTTAGTATGTACTATGATCGTATGCCTACCTGCTAGCTTGGTCAAACGGCCAATTTCCAGGTATCAGGTAATCAAGGTACACAAAAACATTACTTACTTCACGTAAATTCTCATGGCTGATTTTTATATATGTTTTCGAGTGTATAGTTAAAAATAAATTGTCAATACTCCCAGACACTTTCCGTCGGCCATATTGCTTGACAGACGCTTTAAGGGTCTCAAAATAATTAGTCAACTTCACGTAAATTCTGACGCTCCATTTTTATATATGTTCATCCGACAACTATTTTAAAAGCTTTGACAAGAAGACAGACCGATCCAAGGGGCCAATCTAAACTAAACTAAATTTTAATATCTCTATGAGTGGGAGCGCGAGAGCATTATCTACGCGCATGAGACTGAGTGAGACCGACTGCGCTGTTAAAGCCATGAAAATTACTTGAACAGATATTTTATAATTTTTAGAACTTTTGTTGACAAGTAAATTATAGCAACAAAAATAAGAAAAAAATTGACACATAATAAATAATACTAAAGTTAGCCGAAATTTTTTTATTTTTTTCAATTTATTAATTAGAACTAAACAATATTTTTTTAAAATACCACTTATATTTAAATAGCAGCAATTTTTTTAATTAATTATTTATTGGAAATTTGGAAACAAAGTAGAAAAATATTAATTCTTCAATATTTCTTAACAGTGGCTTTTAATCTTCATTATCATCATCAACAAATATCAATCTTGAAATTGAATATCTAAATCGTGATCGTCATCATCAGCATTATCCTTATTTTCTTGCTCTGTAAAAAACAAGTTAAACAATGAAGGTCTGAATAAACTAAAAAGATACAAATAATATGAGAAACGAAAATAATTTACCTGATTGTTCTTCCAGCGACTCACTGACAAAACCCGGTAATTGATCTCCATCGAACCAATGAAAATCATATTTACCATCTTGTAGTGTATAGCCATTGTTTTCGGGGTTGAAAATATTTATCATCTTCATACTTGCATTGTTCCAAAGCTAGCCCGTCGAAACTGTTGCCAAAGCTCACTTTTACAAGGTGGTAAGTTACTGGCATCGAAGTTTCTTAAATTCTTTCGATTGAATTCTTCATTTATATCAGATACCATGTATGTAAATGATAAACAACTGTAGTCTGGCAGCATCTACATCAATTATTCCAGGAACGTTGTAAACATCACAGATAAATTTTTGTATTATGTTGAATACACGTTCTTCTTCATCTACATCACCAACAAAATCCAACGTACCAAAACGGTGAAATGCTTGTTGGTACTCTTCATTTTTCTTCAAAATATTAAACGGCTTTTGCTTGCCCTTTTTGAATAATAATAATTTTTCAAGTAATTTTCATGGCTTTAACAGCGCAGTCGGTCTCACTCAGTCTCATGCGCGTAGATAATGCTCTCGCGCTCCCACTCATAGAGATATTAAAATTTAGTTTAGTTTAGATTGGCCCCTTGGATCGGTCTGTCTTCTTGTCAAAGCTTTTAAAATAGTTGTCGGATGAACATATATAAAAATGGAGCGTCAGAATTTACGTGAAGTTGACTAATTATTTTGAGACCCTTAAAGCGTCTGTCAAGCAATATGGCCGACGGAAAGTGTCTGGGAGTATTGACAATTTATTTTTAACTATACACTCGAAAACATATATAAAAATCAGCCATGAGAATTTACGTGAAGTAAGTAATGTTTTTGTGTACCTTGATTACCTGATACCTGGAAATTGGCCGTTTGACCAAGCTAGCAGGTAGGCATACGATCATAGTACATACTAACACTACCCAATCGTCCACATTTCATCCGTCAGAAAATACGTGACGTCTGGCGGCCCTGGGATCTTGGACCATGAACATTAAAAAAATATACAAATATTTAGATTTATTTAGTTCTTAGCTACTATAAGGTAGGCGATGTAAAAAAATCACATTAAGGCGAAACGAAATTATTGGCAACTAAATCATAAAAATCGTCTAATTTCATCAATTTCACATAGTGTCCTTTATTTATTGTTATATGTATTTTTCATAACTCTATAACGTTAGCCAATAGGCTCTGTGTTAGACACCATATAAACACACTTTCTCTTTGAAATCAGTTAAAACACACTGTTTTAATCGTAAATAATAATCGAGGATAATTTATTGACTTACCTTATCGTGAAGGAGCATTTCGGATCCAATAGAAGAGTGATTTTTATTTTCTCATCTGAAGTCACGTTTGGGTTACTTTTGAAAAGCCGCAATTTCATCGGGGATCGCTTCAAGTGCCTAAAAATATTAAATAATTTATGTTTTTTCGTATTAATACTACATATTATATTGAAAAATTTAATGTCTAGAAATAAAGGTTTTTGAAAAATGCCAGTTGTTCGGTTAACAAGTACTTTCCGTCTGTCCGTAGATATTTTATAGGCTTTCGCAGGAAAGCGAAATAAATTTATAATAATCTATACTAAAATTACCATAAACATTTATACTTATTATGACACTTTGAGGAGAGATTGTCAATGTCAATAATTTTTTTTATTTTTTTTTTGATTTGGATATTTTTAAAATTTAATATTTTAGCTATGTAATGAAGATTAATAAATAATATTGGTTTAACAAACACTTCAATCTATTTATCAAACCAAATCTGTAACGATATAAAAGGGTGAGCTTTTGCTGTAATTACTTGACTACGAATACCCTTCTACCAGAATGTATAAACACTGACCTTGAATTACTATCTTTTGATAAAAAATTAAAATGCATTATTTTGTAGAACTTGTGATTCACAATCAAGACGTAGCCCTAATGACAAGTCAAAGTTCGCATTAATTCCGACCTCCGTATCTTAAGACAGTACTGACAAATTTGTTAATTAGTTTATCCCATCTACTTACGTGAAATAGTGGTAGTACTCATTATTCTTCGCCCACGGGACATGCATCTCAGCGGTCACGTGATACGCATGACACGTGTCAACGGGTTCCACATACAACAGGTACGCTTCGTGTACCGCATTTAAATCCGCTAAAATCAACTCGTAGTAGACGCTATTCGGCTCAGTTTCTTGCTTTATTACGTGTTTTGTAAACGACAATGTAGACGGTAGGTTAACGATAATTTGACGTGACGCGTAATCATTTATATCAACGTTTAGAGTAATCTGTAATTCATATATCACTAATTTAAACATACGAAGTTACAAGTTATTAATTTTATTTGTCGTCAGGACACGAACTGCTTAAGCGATCAGTGGTCTATATATCGACACGCTTGTCTTGCTTACAAATTTAGCGCAGAGCTATTTATATATTCCAACAGTCAACAGTGCAAGTAGGAGATACACGCGTCTGTCTGTATGGACAGATCATATCCTTTTCATATCAGCCTTGCGATTATGTAAGGGAGCGTTCAAGTATTACGTAGCGCAATTTTTGGAGATTATTGACCCCCCCCCCCATGTATCTCGCCGTAACGTTTTTCAGTACCCTAGTACAGTACTGTACTCAAGTATAGTAAAACGTTTCGTGACCACCTTGTGCCTCTTTAGTTACTATTATGTGGTGTAAGTCGAAAATAATATTAACAATAACGCGTAATTCAATCCCCGTCCCGCATCGTAACGTTTTACAAAAGGAAAAAAACGCGTTACGTAATACTTGAACGCTCCCTAACTCACTTTTTGAACTCTCACAGTGGTTTTCGCAGCGTCGGTCGCGTTCAAATCAGTCGTGAAGCAGTCATTTTCCGATTTGGCATTCTGATAAGGAGGGAGCATGTAGTTTATTGAGTTACAGAATCGCAAGGCTGATTTGGAAGTTGAATTTTAATATAATTTTAGAATTAAATAAATAACTTTATAGTTTCAATGTTAACCGTTTGATAATATTAGTTTTGGAATAGTAATTAATATAATACATACCGGCTTTCTTGTCGGCGAAACTTTAACAATAACGTGAGTCCATTCGGGATATCTTTCTATAATACTGTGCAAGTTAATTGTGGCCATTTTCCGTTTTTCTCCAGTGGCAGAAGCGCTCCATCTACTTAATTCGCTTAACGACATCGCTGTTTTACTGGATAAAATTATTTATATGATAAATTACACTCTATATTTAGCAAACTTCTTACATATTTTAAGTCTAATTCTAAATTAAAATTCTATCGGAATTAGAGTAAAAAAAAATAGAACAAAATTAATATCCATCTTAGATTTTGTTGAGATGCCTACCGTGTCTTTAGTAATAATTTTATCTATGCATGCATGCTTAAAAAATACAATGAAATACGACGTCACAAATTTTACACACATACACATACAGCCACAGATTTCTGGATCTGTTTCATGATTATTTGTCAATCTAATAGGCAAGTAGGTGATTAGCCTCCTGTGCGTGACACACACCGTTGACTTTTTGGGTCTAAAGGCCGATTTACATTATCTTAGTGTTTAGGAGAGTGCTTTAGTACAACTTGAAAGGCAAGTTCTTTAGCGTAGCGTTTACTAAAGCAAGTAGCGTTTACATGTTTCAACTAAAGTACTATCCTAAAGCACTCTCCTAAACACTAAGATAATGTAAATCGGCCTTTAGGCGAGCCGGTTTGTGTAGTAATTCAGCGTGCGAGCTCGTATTCCTGAGGTCGTAGGTTCGAGACCCGGCTCTGCGCCAATGGACTTTCTTTCTAAAGTTACGAGCTAGGGAATCGATAAAAAAACGCCATAGATCTCTTCAAGGGTTTTCTTTAAATAAAGCGAGGTATTTAATTACACTAAAAATACGCAAATTACGCGTAGAAATACACTAATTGCCCAGACCTAAAAAGGCTGTAGCGCCACAATTTTTTTTATTTGTGTAAATAATATATAAAATACATACCAATATCTGTATGTACTATGAACATCCTTAGCGTTACACCCAAAGAGCCATTCTTTGTCATCAACATTAACAGTTTCAATGGCAACAAATCGATTTTGCGGAAATGTTACAAGACGAATCATCAAGTACGTAGTCCTGAAAAACGGTGGTACCTAGGTCATACTGTATATTATATTATTTACATGGCGTCACCCCGAACAACATATACCTAACCTTTTTTCGTTATAGGCAAGTAGGTACTGGTAACCAGACCTGTAAGATTCAAAACTACACTTAGCGCCAACTATTTCAATTATTCTTAAAAGGCCGGCAACGCACTTGCGAGCCTTCTGCCAACGTAAGTGTCCATAGGCAGCGGTATTATCAAGTAAGCCTCCTCCAGGTAAAGTTATGGCAATGGGGGCATAGCGGGTGTGTTGCCGATCTTTAAGGGAATGTTACGCTCTTTTCTTGAAGGCTCATACGTAGTAGCGCGAACTATAATGTATTTTGACATACGAGAGTTACACTTAGCGTTAAGTGTTGTTTCTATCAAAGAAAACGTAAAACAGTTGCAAGCGTTCATAGAAATGATTAAGATCTTTAATTACACATAATTTCCGCACGCATATTAAGGAATAAATTCTAATGTGTAAAAGAGTACAAATCCTGTATCTAATGTATCAAGTATTACGTAAGGACTACTCCTCCGATTTTCTTATTTGGTGATTACGTCAACACTCATTATTTTCTTTTTTACACATATTACCCACACATTGTCTGTGCTTGAAAACGAAATGCATTTTCGGGGATTCCTACAAAAAATTAATACATTTATGTAATTACTATTATTTTTGAGAGCTTTGCTTACTTTTGCTGACAAGAGGAGGGGGGGGGGGATAAATTGCAGTAAATCTGCTTACGTAATACTTGAACGGCCCCAATGTAATAATTACAGAAGTCATACCTAGAACCTTTTACGCCATGTGCGTTAACCACTTAGCCAAGAACACAGCGAATAAAGAAAATTTAATAAAAATCTATATATCCCAAAAGTTCTTCGTGAAAGTTTAAACTGTGTCTTTATCAAGACCGTATGTCCAATAAAATAATATAATTTATGAGTAAAGTAAAATTTATCAACCCTTTTAATAGTAGTCATAAATTAAGTTCTGACGCAATACGTACAGAGGGAACTAAAATAACGATTACTGCACATTAATAGGGTTTTGGAGATTCGCCAACGAACCGAAAATTACCACGTCAGTTGGAAATTTTTAAGTTCATATCATAACATATTATGACGTTAATTTTATATTTATCGGCGAAATAAATTTATTCATAAAAATCTTTTAATTTGAAATACTATCGCGATTTAATCTTGATAGTTAGTCATTTGTTAGAGGACGTAATTTTATTTATGGAACATTTAGGGGGGGTCAATACAAGCTTAAACCCAAGTTTGTGGGGTTTGCGCCCTTATCCCCCGGCCGCCATCTTGGAAAAAGGGATGATAACACGTTTTTGGCTATATCTCCTAAACTATCTATCGTACAAAAAATCCCTATTCTCGAGTAATCGCTTTGCCTACAATTATGTATCTGTGACTTTTTATCATAAAACCAAAATAAAAAAGTTATAAGTAAAAAAGTGAAAAAAAAAAACAATTTTTGCTTAATAACTTTTTCCTTTTGATTTTATCAAAAATTTATATCAGAATAATTTTGTAGAGAATCTCTTTCTAAAGATTTTCCCCTATTTTTTTTTAAATTTCTCTCCAAAGTTGACCGGGTTCGTCAATGCTCATGACAAGCCGGTCAAAACAACATTTTCACTATACTTTTATGAACTCTCGTTTATTTTAAACAAATTTTCGATAATTTTATTCAATTGCAACAATGTTATATATTTATTACTGACAGACTTTAGAAAGAGATGTTCCAAAAATATTTAAAAATAGTACCTGTCAATATCCGGTCTAGATATTTGATAAATCCTTCTGTTATCTTCGTACCAAAACGCATCCGATATCATATTAACATTTGCACGCGATTTCTCGCTTAAAGTCATTGAACGGTTAGCCTTAAAGAGAAAGTATATTAAAAAATGCATAATGATTTCATATACAGTGGATTTCGGTTATAACAACGATGGAAAGACCACCACTTCGTTGTTATATCCAGATATAACAACGGATCAACTGCGCTTCTACTCAGAATATCACTTTGTAACTTAACCATAAGTTTAACTCCGAAACAAACACTTATCCAACAAACCTAGGTTTAAAAGAATTTTTACAAAAATTCCATCAAAAACAGTCGCTATACCCGAACGCCCTGTTACCTCCAAAGTCGCTATACTCTATGAATTTTGTACTTAACTATGATTTAGCTAAGCGGTTCCTTCAACCAAGGTCATACAAATCCAATTTTGATGTAATATCTTTATATACAGCTTTATTTCCAAATAAAATATGAAGGGTAGGTAAAATAGGAAGATAGCCAGGGTAATTTCGGTTTTTTAGGAAGTTTGAAGTTAAATTCAGTGACTTTACAAGCCTAGTTGACCTAGCAACATTATCAGCCCTATCTACTATCTTATCAATTAACGCACCTACCACAAAATATTGTAGCGATTTCACTTGGATATGTTCATAGTTATCAGTAATTTGATCAGTCCTTGTATCAATGATATCAAAGAGATAGCGGTTTATTGCCAAAACTAATTGTTTGCACCAAACCATACTGATATGATCTGGCGATACCCATACTCCCGGAATTGCGGTTGCCTAAAAACATTTTCAATAAAAAAGTTATATTTTATAATATGACCTATATAGAACTCATACTCTCGAAACATGAATCTTATTACATTTGTGTTTAACTCTAAAAATTTACAAACAGTTTAAAGATTTGCATCAATTGTAATGTCATAATGCCACTTCAAATAAAATATCTATTTGATCACTCTCGTGTCTTGTCAACATCCAGCTTATCTTAAGTACTTACCAAAGTATTAATATAACTGACATTTGATGACGTTAACCCTGCAGGCACTAAAAGATCTCTAGGGCCACTGCCAAAACTAATCAATAGCTTTTTATCTATTATTTCTTTATTATGTTCAACATAAATTTTCCATTCCAGATCCATTAACTTGTAGAAGTCATTTATGGCAGTATCAAAGTTTACAATTGGTGCTTCTAATGGTGCTGCTAATGTTATTGCAATATTTGTTGTATTTATTGTACTTGGGTATGCTAAAAGCCTTTTAGCTATGACTCCTCCCTGTAAAATACTTACAATTGCTTAAAGCTTTATTTTGGTATGAGATATAAAAACTGTTGTATGGGTACTTTACCATTGAATGACCAATTAATATCACAGATGATGGAATAGATTTAGTGTATTTGTTTTTATATAGGCTTAAAATTTTTGAAACACAGGCTGCCGCAAACTGAGTTTGACTTTGAAGCACTCCTCCATAAAGGCCAGACAACTCCTCATTATAGCTTACTAAAAATTTGCAACCAAAATTAACGTTCAATAAATGTTAAAAAATAATTATTAATTCAAATAAAAATCTTACTTGTGAAGTAATCAAAATGGTTTTCATAACCATTAGATAATGCTTTTCTTAATGCTACTGATGCAAGAGATCTTACTTGCATATGACTGCCAGAATTTCCAGGCAAAAATAACACAGGTACACCATCAAACCTAAGGTTGATAAATAATATTTATTTGCTAAAGGAACCAGTTTTACTTGTTCTGTATACTAGTTAGTTAATTAAAGTGTGTTACAGCACAGATGATTATTTAAATATTGATAAAATATTATGTACTTTGTTTCTTACTAGTCATTAAATAATATATAAACCATAAAAGAAAAACTTACTTACCACATCTTCCTTGCTCTCTCTGTAAAACGGCCTTCACTATATGTGTATAAACCATATTGTGGGTATATATTACTTTCAACCATGGATATTCGCTAGAAAGTAAACAATTTTAAAATGTATTAATTAATAGTTAATATTATCTCAACTTATGCAAAGTGAAACTATTAGCAAAATTCTTCATAATTGTACATACATTACTCTCAATTCTATTCACTTTTTTACAGCATTATTTACAGCTGCAAATTTAGCTCAAAATATATATAGATTAAGAAGAAGACAAATTATTTTTCTTACCACAAATTGAGGATATTCGAACATATATGTCATGACACAATAATTATTTTTATCACTAAAATTCACATTAAGAATCCCCATTAAATAGAATAATAAGAAAAGAAAAGAACCAAGTTGAAAAATACTGGCGCCAGCCCATTTTAGAGATATCATTGTATGGCATTAAATACTTAAAATAAAAAATATTTATGACTCAAATTTGAAATATCTAAAAATAAATTGATCTATAATTTATATAAATGTAATTTTAATTTCTCAGTATAATATATATTATTATTTATCACCATTAGAAATAACCACAGATGAATTAGAGACTAGTAAATAGAGACTACGGTCTTCGACGTGCGACTACGACTATATCAGAATTATAGTCAAATTTCTATTGCAAAGATTACAAAATAATTTTATGTAAGTTAAGTAGTTCTACCAATCACAAGCTAGGTAGGCGGAAGCACAGGACAGAAAGAGGTACTAAAGTAACAAGAGAAACTATAAAATTTCAAAATGGTCCTTTTTTTGATTTAGGTCAAATTTCTAAGATTCAATTTTGTAACATTTTGAATACAGCGGTATAATTTAAGTTGACGCTACAGTTGACCACACCTCGATGGTGTTTTTATATTCTATGCTTCACAGTTATCACTAGACACTAACAGACAACAGTCATAAATAATAGATAGATGTTGAACTTTTTACTTTATTAACATTTACAAGGAAATGTGAGAAAAAAAACGCGGGAAACCTTCGAATTTGGCGGACGCGGTTTTTTGTTTGAATTTGTTGTAAAATAATATTTTTAATCAATTAGGTGATCAGAATAGTTCAAACTTGTATATATTTGTAGTTTGTATTATTATTTATATTTTCTTCTACTTTCTTCGAGTTGGGGTAAGATTTTCGGATTTTTATGAACGAGCCTCCGGACCCGGGGGGCACGGCGCCCCCCGCGGTTGCATTTATCATGATTTCTAATGAATCCGGTATGGATTCTGACTGCTCTTTAGTTTCTAAAAGGAAGCTGAAGCGCAGCCATCTCCACAAAGTTTGTAAACATTGCAACAAAAAAAAACGAAAAAGTAGTACTGAAAGTAGTAAACACTCAGACTGTCAATGTAAAGATGTATTTCCTGAGAGCACTGTTAATTTGCCTGCTATTCCTTGCACTGATACTACTTCAATGCCTGTTCCTCCCACCAGCAATTCTCCTAAAACCCCCACACAAATTGGTAGGGCTAGTTATGATGCCAATGACCATGGCCCGTTTGTGGTACATGTGCAGAAAATACAACGTGATGATAATGATAGTACAACTTTACACCCAGTTGTGTTTGGCAGATTTTTAAAAAATTATCTTTTTAAAAATATTGTAAATGGAAGCTTAAAACGTATTGGTAGAAATAAAATGACACTATCTTTTCATAATTACACAGACGCTAACAGCTTTATCACTTCAAACTGCTTACCTGCTAACAACATGAAGGCTTTTATCCCAACTTTTAATATTACAAGGATGGGTTTAGTTAAGGGAGTCCCAACCGAGTGGTCTCCTGAGGATATTATGGAGAACACTAACGTACCCATTGGGTGTGGAGAAATTCTGAAACTCAGGCGACTTAACTATAAAGTCATGGTAAACAACACACCTACATGGAAACCTTCGCAAACAGTTGTGTTTACATTTGATGGACAAGTTTTGCCTAAACGTGTATTTATGTGTTACAACTCTATGCCCGTTAATTTATATATATATCCGACTATTCAATGTTTTAATTGCTGCCGCTTTGGGCACACTAAGGTCCAATGCAGATCAAAGCCTAGGTGTTACAAGTGTGGTCAGGGCCACACTGGAAATACTTGTAATGTGGAGGAAGACCACGGTTCTTGCTGCTCATGCTCTGGGCTGCACTTTGCTTCAAGCAAAAAGTGCCCAGAGTATGTGAGACAAACCAACATTAAACTATCAATGGCAGAGAATAGCCTGTCCTATGTTGAAGCATCAAAACTACATCCCCCCATATCTAAGTCATTTGCAGATATAGTATCCTCTATCCCAAATAAATCTCTTCCTGGTGGAAATACAGTTTTGCCTGGTTCACCACCTCCACGTACACTATCTTACAAAAAAACTTTTTTTACTAAACCTAGAACCCCTCCTCAACAAAGTAAAGGTTACGATCATGTTGCACATGAGTCTCTTGTAAGAGACTATAATATGCCACAGCCATCTAATGGTTGTGCATATCCATCATCCTCTAATGTAAACTCACAGACAATAGCAGAGCTAATTACTACATTAATCAAATTACTTTCACAACCCAATTTATCTATACCGTCCCACGCTGCTAATTTAATTCATACCTACACTCATATTAATAATGACCAACATGGACAGGCTAGTTCAATGGAACTGCCGCAGTATAATTAACAAAAAACATGAAATTATACATATTATAAATACTTTTAATCCTTTTATTTTTTCTCTATCTGAAACCTGGTTAAAGCCAGATCATGTATTTAAAATCCCTGGTTATTTATGCTTAAGAGAAGACAGGGCTGATGGGTATGGTGGTGTATGCCTGCTCATCAGAAACTCTAGCACCTTTTCTTCCTTCCCTCTTCCTTCACATAGTGACAGCTTTTCTATTATTGCAGCTATTGTTGATGATATCTGTTTTGTCTCTATCTATGTCCCTCACCCCTCCTTGCAAATTTTCAATGAAATTAAAAACTTAATTTCAGTGCTTCCTCAGCCTTTCATGATTCTGGGTGATTTTAACTCTCATCACACATCTTGGGGTAGCTCGGTTTCTAATAGTTATGGGTATGCATTATTGGATATCTTAGACATGTATAACCTGTGCATTTTAAACTCGGGTTCTCCTACTCGCCTCACAAAACCTGGTGAAGCAATTAGTGCCATTGACCTGTCCATTTGTACTCCCAATTTAGCATCTTCTCTATCTTGGTCTACTTTGTGTTCATCTTACAATAGTGATCATTATCCAATAATTATTTCATTTCCCTGTAAAAAAAATAGTAACATGTTTATTCATAACTCTCGCCTCAAACACAAAATCATTGACTCTAAATGGAGTCAATACACTTTATTAATAGAAGAGAAAATTAATACTTGCTCAGAAATTAATGTCACAGATAGTAATTATTTCAAAACTGTTTTATTAGAATCAGCTGATAATGTTTTTCCAAAGAAAAAGCCGCGTAGTAATAAGTTGCCATCTCCACCATGGTGGGATGAAGAGTGTACCACAAGTATTAAAAAACGCAAGGCAGCTGAGCATAATTATCGCAATGATATGTCTATGGAAAACTACGAGACCTTAATGACTGTGATGAAAGAAGTTAAAAAGCTATTTAAAAAAAAGAAATCTGAGGGGTGGAGGAAATATTGTAGCACCTTATCACCTGGAACACATTCAACTGTCATTTGGCGAAATATCAAAAGATTTAGGTCAGCTGTCAATTCTTCTAACACGTCGTTACTTCCTATAGAGTTAGCTGATCAATTCCTTGATCGCTTGGCTCCTCCTTCTGCTCCACTTAGAGATTTTATCCACTCTTCTAAACAAAATAACTCTGATGCCGCCCCTTCCTCTCTAAATCTACCTTTCACGTTAGTGGAATTAAAAGGTGTATTAAATTGCGTTAGTGACAGTGCACCTGGGGAAGATGGGATCCCATATTCATTTCTGTCTCACCTTGGTGAAAATGGATTAAATTTCTTTTTAAATTTAATAAATAAAGTTCTATTGACAAATGACATACCGCCATCTTGGCGAAGTCAAATAGTGCTGCCATTTTTAAAACCGTCTAAGGTACGATCTGATATTAAATCATATCGTCCGATTGTCTTGTCATCGGTGATAACAAAAGTTGTTGAACATTTAATTAAAAATCGGCTTGAATGGTATATAGAAAATAACGAATATCTGTCCTCAACTCAGTTTGGATTTCGAAAAGGTAAAAGTGTATGTGACAATTTAGGCATATTAGTTACGGACATTCGTAATGCTTTCACAGATAAAAAGTCAGTAGTCGCTGCTTTCTTGGATATTAATTCGGCTTATGATAACGTTTTGTTACATATTCTTAAAAGTAAATTAAATAAATTAAAGGTTCCTTATTTTTTAACTAATTTCATTGTAAATCTTCTTTCGGAGAGGAAAATTATTTTAGATGTTGGCGGCCCTTATATGCCTAGTAGGCTGGTATGGAGGGGCTTGCCACAAGGGTCTGTTCTGAGCCCTTTATTGTACAATATTTATACATATGACCTAGAAGATTCAATTGGAGATTCAGTTAGTTTATTACAATATGCCGATGACTTAGTTATTTATGCCTCTGATATGTGTGTAAGTATTGCTGAACAACATGTTTCCTCCTCTTTATCTTTGCTAAAATCCTGGATGGATGCAAATGGCCTAGATCTGTCTCCCTCAAAAAGTTCCGTTGTACTTTTCACTAAATCCCGTTCGCCTCCCTCACCTACTATAACATATGATCGTCATATATTACCAGTTTATAATCAAGTAAAGTTCTTAGGAGTTATACTTGATTCTAAACTAACAGGTCAACCACACTGCGAATTTGTAGTTGGTAAATGTGAGCGACACTTGAACATGCTGAGATGTCTCAGTGGAGTTTGGTGGGGTGCTCACCCAGCCACATTGAGGTTGGTGTATAATGCTGTTATTAGAAGTGTACTGGATTTTGGGACCTTTTTCTTAGATCCAGGTAATGTAGCTGGCTTTAGAAAACTAGACCTCATACAGTCTAGGGCTTTAAGGATTGTTTCTGGTGCCATGAAATCAAGCCCGGTTAATGCTTTGCAAATAGAATGTTGTGACCCTCCATTAAACTTAAGACGTCAATATCTGTCAGATAGATTCATTTTTAGAATTGTCCAGTTCCATCATCCCCTCATCTCCAAACTGGAGTCTCTTTCTCTAAAATTACCCTCTTCACATAAACCTATACCTTGTCTATTAAAAAGCTTCCTGAAATTCAAACAATTACAAGCCCCAACTCATTCCTTTAATGTACTTCCTCTATTTAGCTCTTCTTATGATTCTCTTCTTCTTTCTCCAGAGATTTGCTTTTCTCTTGGCATTGAAAAATCTGATTTTAATGCCAATGCAATTTTTAATTGCAATGTCAATAGCAAATGGCCTAACTGGCATCAAATGTACACAGATTCATCTAAACACTCCAATGGGTGTGTTGGTGTTGGAGTGTTTCACAAACAATACAACATAGTTCAGAAAATTAAATTACCTCCGGAATCATCGGTCTTTACCGGTGAATGTTTTGGACTACTTAAAGCTCTTGAATACGTGTTGTGTTTCAAACTCAAAAAAACCGTTATATTTACCGATTCCTTAAGTGCTTTACAGAGCTTAGCAAAATTTTCACTAAAACTTAACCCATTTTTTCATGTAATATTTGAATGTAAGAGAAAGCTGTTGCACTGCCAATTACACAACTATTTAGTTTCATTCTGTTGGATACCTAGTCACTGTGGTATCTCTGGAAATGTAAAAGCTGACAGTTTGGCTAACAGTGCTACTGAGACCGGTGACGTACACCCGTACAAGAATTTTGGCCATGATCTTGCTGCTTTGCCCGGCATATATCTCCACAAATCGTGGAATATGTGTTGGGAAGAGAAAGGCCGGATTAAGGGTCGTTTCTTGTATGCTATACAGTCTTCCGTTCCCAGGAAGCCATGGTTTGCCAAATTGTCGCTTGGTAAAACCACCACTTCAACTATAATCCGTATGCGTCTGGGACATAACAGCCTTCCAGTTCATTTGCACAAACTTGGTATCGTAACTAGTACCGCCTGTGAGTGTGGCGAGAGCTATTCTGACCTGAATCATGTTTTCTTTTCTTGTCCTAAATATGACCATTCTTCCTTATACACTTCTTTAGTATCTCTCTCTGTTCCCCTTCCTACCAATATTTCTTTACTTCTTCGAGATTTAAATCCCCTTGTATATAGTATTATAAGTATATTTATTGTAAATAATAACATTAAACTATAATTTTGATTAATTTTTCCCCTTATGTAACTATTCTGATTTTGTTGTAAATTTAATGCGTTTTCAATCATCTATGTTATGTCGCGATTAGTTTCCTTCGTTTTTTATTATTCATAAACTGTAAATAATTAAAACAGCGACTTATAAAAATCTTATACCTACTTGACACTGGCTAATGCACAAACCGTGCCAGAGCCATAAAGGAAAAAAAAAAAAAAAAAAAAAAAAGGAAATGTGAGATTTTTATTTGGCATAATTTCACTTTACATATTGACAGTGTATTCCATTGCAAAGTTTTCATATTAATAAATGTTTAATATTTTTTGGTCTAGTGTTCTTATTCAAAAAGAAGTTTAAAAAATGGCGACTGTATTTGATAGTCCATTTATTCGACAACGTTTACATCGCCTACGGCACCGTGATTTCGAATTAGATGAAGATCAAAGATTTGGGCGATGTGATTGTACCAGCTATTCCTACTTCGTTCTTTCCATGGTTTTATTTTCAGTAGGTACAGTTATTACTGTGCTTGCTCTTGGTGTGGCTGACGGATATATTTTGAATAATTTAGGACATATGTGGCTCGTCGGACCTATATTCATATGTTCAGGTATGATGGTTGCTGTAAAAAGCATGCTATATCTACGGAGAAAAAGTGTTATTCAAATGCTCCTTCATCAGCGTGCGATTATCAGGGTGAGCCAATTTAAACATATTATATTGTACTTTAAAAAGCAGTATTATTTAATTCCATCATAGACTACACTTACATTTCTAATTAACTTTACAGAAAATACCACAATTTCTCTCTGTTCAAATAGTGGTAACCTTAACCTGAAATTTTTATCTAATGTAAATATTGCCAGTAAGTTTTGTTTACACATTTAAAAATACTACTCTGTTCTAAGCTTCATTATTGTATGAACAATTAACAAAACATTAACAATTAATTTATACTTTTTAGGACATGGCAAGTATTCAAGCAGAATATAGTGGTCAAATTCCTAGAACAGCATCCAGTGCAACCTTGCCACCATCATATGATGCACTCATTGCAAATGCTGCAACAAGCAAACCTCAACCATCAAGTTCTGACCCGCCTCCACCCACCTATGATGAAGCTATATACTTGATAGGTGAAGAAAAATTTAATATTGATAACAATATTGATGCTAAAGACGAAACCAGTAACCAAACAAATGCTACAGAAGATATTAAGCCTTAAATTTAGATGTATAGCATGGTCACTAGCTATTTAAAAATTTACTTAATTTTTTGTACTTATGTTCTATAACATAGTCAACTTTATCATAGTATTCTTATAGTGCCTAAAAATTACCTTGTTAGCACAGTTGTTAGTTAGGATTTACATATTATTATGGAAATGTTAAAATTTTCATGACTAACTTTTATCATGAATGGTTTGTCCGTAGTTGTGCCTAATATGTATAAATAAGCTGTTATATTATAAGTACTAACTAATGGAGTCTCTTGACAAAGCTTTACATAAGTATTTATAAATACTTATAGCTGAAGCAATATTTATTAAGAAATTTGAATCCTTTGTAGACATTGGCTTAATATTATCTGTGATTGAATGTCTTAAACTTGTAAGGTCAAATCTCCTGTGATAAGAAATTTCAATTGGGCTTGTAACTTGTAGGAAAATTTTAAATCAGATTATTATAGTTTAAAGCAGTCACCATCACAAATGTATTAAAAGTGATTTATGCAGTACATTAACATTTAAATATACTTATTGAAATCAAGAAACAAATTTAGTTGCAAGCCCAATTCACTTAAGATATGCCTCATGTGTCAGTGATGTCATAAAATATTTGTTCCCAATGATGAAGTGGACTTAATGTAGCATATTTGAGTATACAAAGTTATTGCTACAAAAGATTTAATTGTTATCTATAGTCATGACATCATCTGATTTTTTCAAAAACTGATAGTTGAATAATGTGCTGTAATCCTATTTAAAAAAATGTATTGACAAGAATTACTTTACAATTGAAATCATAAGAAAATATTGTTTTAATTTAGTTTAAACATATAAATTCATCATTTTTGTATTGTAATAGTTGTTGCGGGTTACAAGGTAACAATTTACTGTTTTTAATGCATTTCTTTGTTGTGTCATATGTCTTTTTGAAGACTATGCCATTTATTTTTCTGTAAACTTTTCTCTATTTATTTATCTACTGAAATATTGATATGGATTAGCAAAAAATATGTATTTAGTATTGGTTGATAGGAAGTTCAATTTCAACTTAAAATGTTGTGAAGACTGAAGCATATACCATTTACATTGTTGGAAATTTATATCAAACATTTTTTAAAACTAATGTTGTATTTGTATATAGAATAATGTTGATCTGAATGATGTACTTTCATAAAAAAGAAAAAAATACATCTATATTTATAACACTTATTTTATTTAATAAAATGCTTTGTACTTGGTAATAAGCCCTTGTAACAGCCCTCATCTTGTTATATGTTACATCCTACAAAACGAATTTGTTTTGACTACCAGATGTGATTTTATTACTAAACTGGGTAATCAAAAACCTTTCTCATGTCATGGCAAGGCAATCTAGCACAGGGACATATTAAAACTAATAGAACTATATGTTGTTGTGTATTATCTAGATGCTGGGTTTCTATTCCATAGTGAGAAATGTTAATTATGAAAACTCTTGGATTCATAATATAAGCATATTTTGCAGGTGAATAAAAAAAAGTTGTATTTTGTAATAATCATGTTAATCTACCATAATATTTACTTCTAAAACAAACTTTATGTACTTGTGGCCATTGTACTACAAATACATCTACAAAGAACTGCAATATATTTCCAGTTAGTGATAATGTTCTAACACGACAAACACTTTCTACAAAAACAATTCTACAGTCTATTAAAAACAGGCATCTCATTATAAATGCAACTATACAGATGGGAACACATGTACCAGGGCCATTACAAAATATAAGATTTGGATTGAACTTATATATTAATGGAATTGTTACATAGATTGCATAAAGAGTACTAAAAACTGAAGACTTAAACGACTGATTCACATTTCTACTTCGTGGAATTTTACTTAATTTATAATTGTTGTCATTATTTTCAAATTTAATTATTTTTGTTTCACTGGTGTTATCAGTATCTGCCATAATGTAGAGACGAGGTCTATATATCTGCATATCCATTTGCGATATTAGCTTTAGAAGCTCACTTGTATGCCCACCAGATCCAACGCAAAATATTGTTCGTAGAGATTGTTTTGCATCATTAAATCCACATGATTCAGTATAAATCAAATAAATTAAGTATAGTCCTCTCGCAAATGTAAAAACAACAGGTACAACTATTGATACTTGTACTAAAGTAAGTATCAAATTCATCATAACCAAATTAAATCCGTTTTAATTATGTGAATATGTGATAAATGATAATTTTAATAAAAATTACTACCACTGTATTCTGTAACTTACAAATTAACTTACAAAAAAAGTATTTATTTACATCGTAAGTCGTAAGTGTTTATAGTCTACTCTTTGTTTTATGGTATATACTTTACCTCTATTAAATCTGTGGCATATGCAGAGTAAATCACATCTTTGTTATCTACAGTCCTGCCGGCTATAGAAACTGAAAGTAAACGAAAATAAAGATGGCAGAAACGACTTGAAAATCCCTAAATTTCGTCAAAGCGCACGCCTTTTTATTTGCCAATACGAACAGGGTTATAATATTCTTAAAAAAATATTTCTTGCCACTACGATAAAGCTAAACTATCTAGATTTGACTAAATATTTTTTTGCTCTCAGCGAATCGGCACTACGTTTAAAATCTACTTATGTATAATACACATATATATTTTTTGCCGGCTTCGGGACGTGACACCGTGGTCCGTTCGGTGGTGGATGCACAGGCTGCCCTTCGTATTCTGGACGGAGTGCAAAACTGCGCTAAAACCCTAAAAACTTTTAACGGGTTCCATCTCGGGGCAAACGGAAGAATTTACCGAAGGCAACCCCTTCCACGCTCATAGTGGACTTTACCAATATTAGGATTTAGGGGGCTCAAATCTAACCTCAACGCGGTTCAATTACACATTGAAACTGCGAAGCCGGCCTAATTTTTCCTTAATGAGACTCAGATATCCTCCCCGGCTGATACTTCCTACCTCTTCTAAGTCGCTTGTCATTTGCCCCATGTTCTATAAAAAAGAAAATTACTCACACAAAATTCAAATATATTATCTTTGAGCATAGTTTTTAAGATATGTGTAGGTTTGATGGTTCTAAATACTCTAGAAATTATATTATTTTATAATGAATCCCTAACATACACTTGTTGGTAGAACCGGACAAGAAGATCAATTTAGTTTAACATTAGATCAGAGATCTCTAATCACCCTTATATTTAGTTTTAATTGATAAATACAGTGAAATATAAGTCGTTTACGAGTTTACTCCAATTTAACCCATATTATAAACTAATATTATTAAAGAGGGAACTTTTTGTATTTTGTATCTATCTCTGCGTAATGGACTATATTTATTCCAAATTATTTAATGAATGAAATCCCCAGCCCCGTGAAATCGGGACAGGCCGTTAGTATATTTTGTGTATGTCAACTTCGCTTTCTATTACATTCACTTATAATCAGGTCCATATTATAGTCGTGGTTTTTTGTTTCTTAAACTATTCATGACTGTAATCGAACGAACGTATCGTTTTCCACAAAGTAACCTACCGACGTACCGACGTACGAATAGGTTACTTTGTGGACCGTTTGATTATTTCGATTCGTTCGCGAACTACACAATACACATACGTGTACTGTGTAGCCAAGCTTCAATTCTTAGTTGGCTTCTGTGGTTTTTGATTATCTACAAATCTCCCAGTATATAGTATTTCTCTATGATTATCTATCTATATTCTATATATAGAAAAATCAGACCGTTCGAAATAAAATTATTATTTGACATTTTGCTTTTGCGCGTACGGCGTACTTCCAGTCGTTATAATTATACGCAGTGAGCTACCGCAAACTGCAAAGTTGGACATTCATTATTGCGATACATAAATCTTATTGCTCTGTACGTATTGGCGATTGCAATTATTTATTCAAATACATTTTTACGTTTTATCAGCAAGTCAGAACTCAAAAAAGAGGTACAACCAGTGTGCCCAACCAGTGCTAATAATATTGTTAATGTAGTGCAGTTAATTCAGTGTTAGCCCAGTGAGTAGTAGTGTCGTATTTCTTGGATTGTTTATTATTGAAATGCCCTTTCGAGGATCTCGTTTCGTAAGTACCTTAGTATTTTAACTTATTTCCTAATTAAACCAAAATGTATTGCACCCAAATTCATACATCCTAACCCTAAATGTTTACATGTGATATTATGCAATAAATTTCGGCGACACCATGTTTACTAATGCCGCGCTTGTGAAGAAATTTAATGCATGATTTTCATTTTCGTTAGTGCAGCATCCTTGGCTCACATCCAAATGTAGTATCCTTGGTATTGTACTAACTGGGTGAATAGATGAATTGACGGGAGTAATATATTGGTATTGCAAAAGTATGATATGGTTTTCAGGAGGGTTGATGCCTGACTATAACAAGTGATCCCGAGTGCCTTCTAACCGCCTGTTTGTGAGGTCAGTTTGAATATGTTATAGCTTATATTTATACTGTTGTCAGTCCTTATATATGCAAACGAATGTTTCTTATATATTCAATTGAAGTAAATCTATCTACTTTTCTGAGTGTCCAATTAAAATCATAACCTATAGTTTATCCCTATATGAATTTTTATATAGAATTTTTAAATGTAACCAAATTGATGTCAATAGAATATTTTTGCTAACATAAAGCATTTCTGACAGTCAATAAGTGGTATATGATTCATTAAGACGCTCATGTTAGTCTTTCTCTTTTAATCTCTTGAATTGTTTGATTATAGCATTATTTTTGTTTAGTTTATTATTATATCTGTCTGATTTATATCACATTAGATCATTTCTTATGGGATCTCCCCACATATAAAAGATTATTTCAATTATCATTTTAGCCATTCAGCTCTGATAAGACTATCAATTAATACAATTCACATTAAGTTATATATATTAATTTAATATACATACAATCTCTGATTATAATGTTCTTAATATTCTTATAGTAAAGTTAAAGTGTATTCTTTCCTAGGAATTCTTATATTAAATTATGTAGTTTATATATAATGCAGTTTATATATAATGTATTACATATACCATGGTTGGTTGGTTTGTGGACTTCCGCACTTAGACGCTCACTAGGTCCGTTGTACGTGAGCTACATATACCATATGAAAATTCATATATTCATATTCAGCCATATTAAAAAAAAACTATTTTTTATTTCAGAAGATATCTAACTTATTTATAATTTCGAATCATATTGACTAATACGCCACTGATGTAACAGATTAATCAATTGCATGCAAATTATTCAGGTAATAAAGTTAATTAAAGCTATGTGTGTTTTTGTGGTTACCAATATATTATAACTGGTTTTCTAAATGCTTAATATGCTGGTCACATGTAAACTAGATTAAAATGTACCATTGTTGTATCAATAATGATATGATGTCTTCTGCATCTCAATTTGCCTATAAACTTGCAGTGACAGGTGTCAATCAGATGTCATAGCATCTTAACATTCTACAATGGGCAGTAAAGGATATAATAAATTATGTTGACAGGACAATCATGAATATATTGTAATGGTTGGTTTGGATCTGTTGAATTTGAGTTTCATTTACTTTGATAGTAGAGTTGAGATAAAATAAAAATATACACCTTATTATATTCTTGCTAATAATCTTCAAAAACATAAGATGTAGTATGTAGTGTGGAGTCCATTTTCGCACTTAGATGCCCATTTCGTCTGTTGTGCCTTATTTTATTTTAGATTTCCAAAACTCGTAAAAGTTCTTTTCAGTAGTATTGGTTGATGGTTAGAAATTTGACAGTATTACATGCCATTTTATGATTTCTTGAAAAGTGGATTGTAATCTATAATTTTAATGAACAATGAGCGAATATTTTAGTTCCTAGTACGAAGCTCAGCGACAATTTCGTTAGTCCTTACGGAAATTTGACCCGTTATTTCAGACAGCGCAAGGCATATCGTTTATTGCCTGTCAATCGTATCCGCCCCATTATCGACTCGACTTTCCCTCCTGACAAGTTGACTACAAACTATTATTCAAATTATGTGTTGAACATATACATATTAAGATGTATGTAGAAGATCCTCTAAGCTGATTGAGAAATCTGAAGGCTCAGCAGCTCATATCCATCTGGCAATATTGTATCATGATTCATGAGAACACTTTTAATTTTTGGAAATTCATTTCGACCACTTACCCAGCTCGTAATGCAAAAATTCACGATTTGAAAGTTCTTACAAAACATTTATTTGTCTATAACCAATAGCCCCCTTAAAATAAAGCCTTATTGCCTACCTATATATTGTTTCACTAATATACGTTTGTATATTAGTGAATTATGACGAGATTAATTAGAACTGTGTAGGAAAATTATTAATTGTTTCTTCTATATACATGACAGTGCGACCTTGTATTTACTATTGATTCTTGGAATTCCGAAATGCAATGTACGAAAAATGTTAGTTATTTTCAATGTAAACAGGTGAGTAACACGAAAATTTGTCAACAATAGATATAACGTATGGATTATACTCATCTTTTCGGGGAGTTGGTGTAGTTGTTTCTAGATGCAAGTATTCCTACAATATGTTTTACGGCGTTATTCACTTTTTTTGTCAAGCATTAATTTTTCTGACATGATTTTCTTTCGTTAAAGATTAGTTCCTGATCAGAAACACTATTAAGTTTTCTTAAAATACCAAGTTGCTTTTTATTTTTTTTTGACGGATGTGATTTCCGTCTAAATGTATTTGAAGGAGAATTTTTATTTGTTAATATTATGTATTTATTCCATATACCAAAGTACTTATATATACTTTTGTTTATAAAGGAAACAAAAATGTTATTTTTCATTCTTTTTGATTATTTTGTGTGTTTCTTTAGTAATAAATGTTATGTCTACACTAGTTTTCCTTCATAAATCAGTGTTATTAAACTGTTTTAACTAAAACACTGATTGTTACTGAGGCAGTCTTGGCTTAAATCCGTATTATAAAAAATATTATTTACAGGTATAACCTTCGTTATATTGCCTTAATTGAAATGTAACTTAACATATAGTAATATTTTGTTAGTATGTCTTTGTTAGCAGGATGTTCGTATAATACATAATTACTCGTCAGAGCATGAAGCGTGTCGTCTGAGGATATTGTGTTGTTGCAATAATTGTCATTTATAAGCAATGCACCATTGGGTTATATATAGAACATAAATGTTTCTAGAACGTTTTCGAAGGAATTTTCGTACAAGTAACTTGGCTTTAGAATTTTTTCCTCTACTCAAATAACAGTCCTGTGTGTTTCTAAACTATTTAATATCTTTAAAGACCTAAGGCCTCGTTATGTAAAGAAATTTTGTAAGAAGATTTTGTCTCGGAACTTCACAATTTTGATGTACGTAGATCGTACGTAAAAAAACATTTTAAGTTCTTTGTGTACTGCGAATGTTTCGAGGGCTAACCCCTGTGATACAATATATTATGGTCTAGATTTGGTCTATGGCAGGTAGGTTAGAAGGTTAAGGACGTGGCCTGATGTCACGAGGCAAGCGACGTGGAATTAATTACTATACATGGATCGATTTCATGGTAGTCACGATAACCTAGGCAATTATTCTAGCCCATATAGAAGTCGGACTTTGTTTTTAGGGAGACGTTTCTGTAATCATTTGTTCGCGTCATTTTTATTTCAATTATACTCGAAAATACACAGTAAACTCTTTATAACGAATTTCAAGGGATCGAGCATTTTTATTCGGTTTAGAGAAATTTCGTTATAGGGAGGGAAGATATAATGGATTGTTATTGGGTTTAAAACCAAATAATTTTTACGTTATAGAGCGTTTTTCGTTATTACGAATGACGTTATAAAGAGTATACAGTATACTATACACTGTATTTAGTAATTTCCACCACCAGAGGGGTTTATAAAAGGGCCGTTCAAGTATTACGTAAGCAGATTTACTGCAATTATCCCCCTCCTCTTGTCAGCAAAAGTAAGCAAAGCTCTCAAAAGTAATAGTACATAAACATATTAATTTTTTGTAGGAATCTTAGAAATTGCATTTCGTTTTCAAGCATAGACAATGTGTGGGTAATATGTGTAAAAAAGTAATTAATAACTGTTGACGTAATCAACAAATAAGAAAATCAAAGACCCCCCTCACCCATATAGTGCTTACGTAATACTTGAACGGCCCCAAAGAATAAATCGCAAAATAAAATCGAAGAGGGTTATGTTAAGCTGGCGTGTTACGCGAAACAAGGGAACCCTTATCCGTTTTATATAATAGCTTAATTGCATTAATGAGTGCGTTAAATTGCGTTATAATCCGGCTGACTGAATTTTGGTCTAGACGCAAACATTACAAAAGCTTCGTATAATATTTTTTAACATAAGTACGCTGAGTTTTTTTTTTGTTTTTATGGCTCTGGCACGGTTTGTGCATAGCCAGCGTCAAGTATAAGATTTTTATAATTCGTGCTTTTTGCCTTAGAAATTCGACCATGTCCTCCATGTACGGTTTAGGCACTCGCCCGGTACCGCACAACCCTCCCAAAAGCCGAGAACAAATTTAAATTAAATTAAAACTTGCCCTCGAACCGGGAATCGAACCCGGTACCCCTCACTTAATAAGACCGCTAGGCTATGAGGCCCTTAAACGCTGATTTAGTTTTATTACTACTGGAATGCATCGGTTTTCTATAAGTTTGGTGTACCGTATACATTACAACAGGCCTGATAATGCTTTCGTTTCATTCCTGAAACGCCCACAATGCGCTATTCAAGTCCCATACAATTACTATTTAATTAACTCGGATTGCATCTGTTTCCGTGATGATCTTTTATATAGACAAATAGGTTATCAGCCTTCTGTGCCTGACATGTTAATTTCCTTACGACGTAAGAAAACTGTACGTTCAAGTGTTAATTGCATAGTAAACATTGGTGCACAGCCGAGATTCGAACACCCGACAACAGACCCGAGAGTAGCTTATTAGCGAGTAGCGATTTCACTCATTTTTAGTGCTAAGGGAAAGAATGTTGAAGTAGGTATAATTAATATGGCCTATAACAAAGAAATAGTGATTAATTTACACGTTTTTGTTGTATAGATTCTACTAAAAAAGTTATTATGCTATCGCTACATATTTCTTCAATGATTATTATTGCACGTCACATTAGACTACATATATTATTATGTGGGTATGGGTATGGTAATTGGTTTTATGTAGCAGTATATACGTTCTTTTCGTGGTTTTATCAGTAATCCAAAGTTTTGGCCTAGCTTACTCGTGCGACCCTCATACCTGAGTGCTCATGTGTTCGAGTCAGCTGTGCATCAATAGAATTTATTTTCGATGTGCGCAATTAGTCCGTATTGCTCCTTCGGTGAAGGCAAACATCGTGAGGAAACTGTGTCAGAATACACCTACTTATCTATGAATTGATCAAAGAAACAGATGCAATCTGTGGCCATTGGGCCACATGGTACTCTACCCGTATATTATTATCTTATACGTATAAAATTCTCGTGTCACAATGTTTGTTACCATACTCCTCCGAAACGGCTTGACCAATTTTTATCAAATTTTATATCCATACTCAGTAGGTCTGAGAATCGACTACTATCTATTTTTTATATCCCTAAGGGTCGATTCGACCAAACAAGAGTAAATCTTAATCTTAGAATAAATCGTCAGTTAATCGAGAGTAAATCAATTTTACGTTTTACCAACTACAAATTCTAAGAATAGTGGGCTTATTCGGGAATTGCTACAATACCGCCGTTTCGCACGGAATAACAGCTATTCCTAGAATAATTTAATGGCGTCAGTCAGTCCAATCAGCTGATTTCTGTCATTTCACAAATATGTATTCTGTGATTTAATTTCAAGTCAACGCAACGCACTAAATTAATAGTCCAGCATTGTATAATGAAACGTTTAAACAATTTATTATTTATTTATTTGTTTTTAGATTTTTTATTTTCTATAATATTAGAATGAAATTCAACTGGGCTCAACAGAAGTTCCTTTTTAGACGAAAGCCTCAAACAAACAAGAAATAAAAACTTTTTGTTGTCGTTTGACACCTGTTAAAAGCTACTTTTTCACACTATAATACGGCAAAATCGAGTTGACATGATGTATGCTCTTACACTGTCCCGTTGTAGAACAACATTTATTTGGCGAGTTTTATTTTCGTTCACCATTCTCTTGCTATTCGCGTATTGTTATTCCTAGCACAATTATACTATCGATTACGTGGACAAACGACTATGGATTTTCTCGAGATTAAAATCATGGAATAGATTATTCTTGGTATAGTTACTCGTGTATAAATTGAAGTTTGGTCGAATCGACCCTAAGTGATAATTGTCCACCCCTAACATTTTATTTTTATTTTTTTATGATACAGCATATAAATACATACAACCCCGCTCTTTTATTGAACTAAAAAATGTTTCCTAGAAATAATATACATGACAAAATAACGTTTGCCGAGTCAGCTAGTTACTATATAATTAGCAATACAAAAACAAACACTTTTACTGGATAAAAACACTTTTAAATACTCAATCAATAAGCAATTAAAAATATATTATGATTATATTAATAATACTAAAATAATCTACAGGTATACAATAGTGATCATTTGTCAATATGCCATTAACGTGTACGTAATTTCAAGGTCACGTCAATATCGCTGTAATGCGATCATCTCGTGACGATGTACCACGATGTAATATCGAGATACAATCACAATGGGATGGAAAACTTGTTCATACCTTTGTAAAGTTTTACGACACACATTGCCTTACTAGATTACACATAGTTTATAAATGACTTATTTTATGTTTTTTGTTTCCGGGAATATATTTAAAACTGTTGCGTTGTTTTCCATCGGACTAGTAGTAGACTTTTTATTATACGTGTATTTTAAACATGCTTTAGTATTTTAAATGTGATTATAATTTGTTCTTAGCTCAAGGTTCTAGCTCATTACGAATTAGAATTTGTACTATGTCACATTCCAATTTTAAAATCCATCTAATATTAGGTCCTTACTTACATATTATGAATTTGACGTTTTGTCGTACTGGCAACTTTGACCTCAAATATCTCCTCTTTGGTTGGGAATTCCAAATTCAAATTTACAGATATTTACTCGTTTCGAAAACCATAGTTCATTTCATTTTCCCGTTTTAATTTTCCGTAAAATTCAACTCTGATGGGGCAGTTGAAGCACCTTCAAAGATTTTATTTATTCCCGCCCGAATGTTTTTTTTAGTAAAGGGATCAATGAACTACCTATAAAAAGGCAAAAGTGCATAGATTTGCTATATACTTTTGGTACATACTTTGATTAATTAAATATATCCTATTTAAAAAATCTACTTTTTGTTCCCCCCATACAAAACGCCAATTTCATATGTAAGGTCCTAATATTCTAACCGAAATCCTAACAATGCACGCTATGTGGCACAAAGAACTATTCTTACTGATAAAAGCAATTACTCAAATAGCTATTAGCTGTTTTGTCTCTATCACACACTTCGACAATAATAAATATGACAAAAGGTTATACGTATGAATAAAATCAGGTGAGTAAACCTAAAGTAATCGAACGGTTGCACCAAGGGGCAAGCGTGGGCCACTCAGGTGTTAACGCGTAGGTGCTAATGATTCAGCTCAAGGACTCCAGCTTAGCTTGGCCGACGAATAGAATAGACTAGATTATCGTTTAAGGAAGTCTTATTGAGCAAACATTGCACAATTGCAACGGTGATCTTTTCCTGCAGGTATTTGTTAGTGTTCTGGAATTGTTTAGAATAGCATGCCTATTTTACTATTTCCTTTCGATTTCACAATATGACATTTAGGCACTTGAGTAAATCGATTATTCACTCTGCACCTCTTGCACTAATGCTATGACTCAAATATCCCAGATATACAAATATATACCTTGACGTCGTTCCACAACTGAGCGTTTCTTAAGGCAATTTCTGCAGCGCACCAACACTATGTGAAACTACTGAAGTATTTCCGAATAAATTCGACTTAGGGTCCTCCAAGAAAAGAGCGACCAATTCTTAAAAGGCCGGCAGAGCGCGTGCGAGCCTTTTGACAGTGCGAGTGACCATGGGCGGCGGTATCACTTAACATCAGGTGAGTCTCCTGCCCTTTGACTCCTGTAACATAAAAAAATATGTGAAAGACTTGAATAAAATATCAAATTTTCCATATATGACAATCATTCAAGAGTTATAAAACATATAAAACACAAAGCTATGAAAACAATAAACGAATATAACAATATTCAAATAATGCTAGATTCAAGTAATAAAAATAAACGCAATGTATTTTTTCTTACATAATTTAATAACAATTACGCTTTAAAATGGTTTAGATATGGATGGGTAGTGTTAGCCAATGGCACGAAAAGTTACCACGTAGATACATCTACATAATGCATAAACGTCTCCACATTAGTGCTATTATTATCATTAACATGATTGATTTACTAGTTCAGTGTCAGCTCGATTGTAAATTATGTAGGAAAATTAAATTTAGCAACCTGGTAAAATACAAGTGATTTTGGCGTGATATGAAAACTTAGACAAAACAAGTACTACGATTTATATAACAAAAGTCGTATTTCAAATGTTGTCTTTCGCATTCTCAAGTTTAGTAAACTTTAGGCTATATGTTTTAATGTTATTCTACTACTTAATATATTTAGAAAATATTCCATTTAGGCTCACTAATTGCCAAAAAATGTAACTATTAATCATCTCAATATTATCAGTCGTACTTAGAGTAAGATTGTAAAACGAGACTTAAGACGCAATACATTTTTGACATACGAAAGATATACTTAGCTCCACTCTGAATTATCTTCATATTTTCCACCCTGGTGATGGTCAGAAACTAGACCGATCAGACTATGCCTTGCGTATATAAAAATTCAATACATTTTTGACGTAAGAGACTTAGTGCTAATTCTCGTTTTGGGAAAATCATCCTTACCCATAGACTCGATCAATACAAGTTAACGGTGAGTTTTAGTAAAGATTAAAACTAAAATAAGTTCACTACAGATCCAAATGGTAGCTAAAAAAAAGTCTTTCACTAGTACGTGCTTCCGTTAAGTCTTTCATTTATTCGAGATTAAATTTACATATTATTATTATGGCTGACAATATTTCATTAAAAATGCGATACAAGTATAAAAACAACATTGTAAATTTGTATTCCGAAACTTTTTTGTGTCGCCATTGTAATTTTAAGTACTTTGTCGTAAATACGTAGAACGAACAATTTAGTATGTAACATTTGAAACAATTATATTTGCGTCTTTGAAATCGACTTCCTCGTTGTTACAAGGTTAAGAACTTTTTAGATTTTTTCCTTTATTTTAGGTGTATAGATCGAGAATATTTATAAGCATAGCTTGAAGAATGGTTGAATCGCAATCGGAGACTGTTCAGAGTTGTTGAGTTGTTCGGATTAATACCTGCAGCTGAGTTTCATCATCGGACGTCGAGTCAGAATACGAAGTTCCATCCGTATTACCTCGATGTCCGTCGTTCCACAACTGAGCGTTTTTTAACGCAGTTTTTGCCTCGCACTTTCAAGGAAAAGGCCACACCGACTCTTAAAAAGCCGGCAACGCATTTGCAAGCCCTCTGGCAATGCGAGTGTCTATCGGTATCACTTGTCAGATGAGCTCGTTTTCCCCTTGCTCTATAAAAATAAAAAGTAATTGACAAATTATTTACATAAACCGAGTAAGGGTTTGCAAATGAAAGCTTGATTTTTGCAATGACGTCTAGACGTTCTTGATCTTCGTCATCGCTGACGATGCGATCATAATCCGAGTTATTTCGAATTCTATTTCTGTTGGCCGCCTCACCCACACTGCGCTTCGACCGGAGTCCGCGACTGGCGCTGGAGGAGAAATACCTTTTTTATGTCGATAAAACAATGACAGTGATATGAAGCGCAATGTGAGTAAAGTTTCTTTGTTGGTACTGTCAATACTGGCATCTCTTGGATACTGGTTACCCTTTGTATTGTTTTAATGCATCATGTGTCATTAATTATTTTTAAATCTAATTACTTTAGTGAGTGATTGTCTAAACATGTTTATATTTAGAACTGTGTGTAATTGTACGCGTTTAAAACGAATGTCGTTAGAATTTTTTGTGGTTTTTGTTTGTAAATAGAATTGTGTAATTGGAATGTGGGTCCTCCCACAGTGCTCCAGTTATCTTGTTTATGGCTAGATTAACCCTGATTTGCGAAATATAAATACGAATTACATTGGCGTGAAATATTGAACTATTTAAAGTAATATTAGAAATGTTGATAGGGGAAGGTCGGTTCTACGTGCCAGTATGCCGCGTTTTAATTACAAAAAAAATTAATTTAGCCTATTTTTATATTAAAAGACATGCATAGATTGTCGTTATTACACACAGAACATACTGATTTGTCTTACATTTCGATTTAAGCGTTTTATTAAGGTAAAATCGTATCTTGCTGTCAAATACTGTTAATGATGTGATGAAAGACAGTTCTGTTTCAATCAATACTATGAAGCATCAATTTTGGCAAATGATTCAATTCCTATATGCCAAACAGCCCCGGTACTCTGTAACTCCGATAACACTTCCAAACTTCACGCTTGCTATACTGCGCATTGATATAAAATTTCATTATTTTTTAATACATAATAATCACTTAATGAAACCCAATAATCAAATCACGAATTTTTCGTCGAAATGTCCCCTTTTTCCCCTCTTGGTTATTTCAACGATTTTAACTCTTGGTAATTTGAAATTTATCTCTGGCCCCAGAGTTACGTATTATCGAAAGGTGACTGTAATGGTTAGGTAAATAATAATTGCACAAATCGCATTTCACTTAAGATTATTTAATTTATTTTACGATAGAAGTCAGTATTATTGGAGAATTCCAGTTAGGTTTAAAGACTTTATTTCTCAAAAAAGACAACAAATGTCACTTACATGAGAATAATACTCTAGATAACATAACATTGTAGTCGTTCTTAAAATAATCACAATAAAATATAGCCGTACATGCAATAAATTTAAAAAATAAAAGTAAACAAAGAAATATGAATTAAAAGTAAGTAATAAGTAAGTAATAAGAAATGAATTTAAAAGTAATTTTGTTTAACATATTCACTTAGCTTCGATTTGAATGAATTGATAGAAGTAATATTTTTTATATATGTGGGTAGTTTATTATACAGCTGTGCGCCTTCGTAGGTAAACATTTTTTTGCCGTAGTTCGTACGTACTACAGTTTATTGTTTTAAATTAAAATCTCTTAATCTATTTATTCCCAGCACGTGGTTATAGATAAGCACTCATGAATAATGGATCCGTGAGTCGATTCACGTACGAATGACGCCTGAACTTTCTTATTTGTAAAAGCTGTTTGCTGCAATTTCCTACTTTGAAGATTTTCTATAGAGTAGTGGCAAACTAGGATGTAAAAACTATGAAAATAATGTTTATGAGTTTCTTGTCACGCTTTCAAAAGTCATATTTTGTCCTAATACTTAGGTGTTTTATTAAAGTCCTTTTTTAATTATTATATCAGTTGCGTAAGCTTGTCATATATTACTTTAAAAGCTGGTCAGGGAGCGTTCAAGTATTACGTAACGCAATTTTTAGAGATTATTGACCTCCAAAAATTGTAACGATGTAACACCATGTAACTCGCCGTAACGTTTTTCAGTACCCAAGTATAGTAAAACGTTTCGTGACCACCTAGTGACTCTTTAGTTACTATTATGTGGTGTAAGTCGAAAAAATATCAAAACCTCTCCCCCCCCTCCCCAAATACGTTACCTAATACTTAAACGCTCCCTCACGCACTAGCAATCCTCCTGGTTTTGCAGGTGTCCATGGGTCCAACTTTAAGTGACCCACCTGCTCATTAGACAGGAGGTTGTCTCATTAGAAAAATTATTAACATATAAGCAGGGAAGTTAGGGGTGAAAGCCTACATTACGCTATTGTATTTATTTATTTATCAATATAGAAACATGACAGTACATATAAATATGTATGGGTTGTGTTAAGTGTTCTTAAATCGTTTCACAGATAATTATTTTTATAACAGTATGGATAATGGATGATACAGAAAAAAGAAATACAATAATAGGCATGAAAAGTAAAACATAAAAAACATTAAAACTTATAGTACATAAACAAGAGACAAAATAATTAGCAAACAATTAGTCTTTAAAAACAATAAAATATATCAACTATGAAAAAGTGAGTGTTATAGGAATGTATATATTATGTATTCATTGAAGCGAAAGTTCTGGTTTATGGTTATTGCGAATATAAATAAAATATCGATAATATGGAACGATCCTCTTCCTTGTACATGAATAGGACAATTAAATTACCTCATCGGTATTTATGGACCGATCAAAGGTATCGGTCAACGACTCCTACTCTTCTGCCAAACATTGTAGGTATTGACTTTCTTTACATTGTTAATTGTATACAAGTTTTGTTTTTTCAAATGGTATGGTTTTTCTTCTTGTTACGCCATTGTTGTTTGTATAAGTGTTATATATTAAAATATGCTTATATTATATCTTAATACTTATAACTTGAGAATGGCTACTACTAATGAAAACATTGAAAATTTACGAAAATAAAAAAACCCATACAAAATGTTCATTCATGCATTTCGTTACCGTCAAACATTTAATGTTAAATCCCGTCAATATTGTAACTCAAATTAAAGAACGTGTTTTATGAAGGTTTGAATGTATCCACAATATTCGGATAGTGGCATAATTTATATTTAAAAAAAATAGAATAATGTCACTGAATGAAAAAGGATTGTAATATAATATATAGGTTGACTTTATAAACATTTATAAAATCATAAATTAAGTTCAGCTATCATTATGTTCCACGACGTTCATTCACTGTTAGGTGGTACGAAGTTCGCCGGGTCAGCTAGTATAAAATATAATAATAATAAAAGAACTATGGCTAATATGTATGACTATAGTCTGTTACTGTAATAATATTGTTCTTCATATGTGTAAAATGTATGTAACGATTTTTATCGATCTTAGGCAATGCCTAAGAATATAACTTTCATACTGTCAGTTTTATATTGATAATTTTCTACTAGTTGCTGTCAAAACCTAGTCACATAAAATACATGAAAAGCATACAAAAGTCGACCTTGTAGTTATTTATCAATAAATTAGCAATGTAACATTCATCAGCGTTCAACAAAACATAATTTAAAAACCAGTCAACCATCTTAACTTATTATTCCATTTCCTTTATAAAAACCTTACAAAGTATATAGCAATAAAATTCATACAATGTAAATACGGATTGCCTATCTTGGAGTTTTTATGGAGATTAAAATAAATTTATTGAAGATGTTTCGATGTCAATTGTCATAGCAAATATGATTTGCGATTGATTCGTATATAATAACCTTCTAGACATTTCGCACTGATTTTCAACTTCCTTAGATGGAAGTTGTTGAATATTATTAAAATATTTAAAATTACACGCAAAAAATTAATTTGAGTTTTCTGATTAGCACAAGAGCCCGTGTTTCGTTGCGCTGCATCCCTACTCTTATTTGTCTTACTTGACACATTTACCTTGTGAATAAGGTTTTACAAAGAATCATATGACTCTTTATTATATTTTATTAGGACACGCGGCCCTGGTATTGTTTTGCGTGGGATATCTTGTGTTTTAAGTATTTAATACAAGGTCGCCGTGCGGTTGATTAAATACATAGAGGAAATTGATATCATGTTTTATACAGCACTATGATTTGTAAAAAACTCTATGAGTAGGTGAAATTTAAATATCGTAAATAAAACAGTATGTTAATAATACTTAGCAACGTATAATAATAATACTTAGAAATCTACAATGACAATCACAACAAATGCATTATACAATCTCTTAAACTACATCACGTCCCCCATATAAACAAAAAACAGCTGCGCTGTTTCCATTGCGGCGGTTAACATCTATTCCCTAGTTCATTGCTCTATACACAGCAGTGTACACCGAATCGATTTTATACGGCTATACAACCACGCAACTCTCGCGAGCTCTAGAAACATCCAGACCATTCGAGGAACGAGAACTTATATAAAAGTGTTTGAGCGTTGCTACGGTGCTCAGTTGTCATTCGTTATTCAGAGAAACTAGTGTTGTGTTATTGTGACTTGTGCAGTGATATGGAATCGCCTGTTGTTTTAGATAAACCGCCGGAGTATCATGGTAGTGAGGTAGGTTTTTGATGATTTAAAATTATTGTAACAATAAATTTAAAAGATTGTTTATTTAAAATGTTGATTTTAAAATTTGGCTTTCATTATTTGAAGTTAGAAGTATTAGTCGAAGACAAAGTTAGTTAGTTTAATGTTCCTTTTACCTTTTGTTATAAAATATTACTTTCTTCCTGTTTAAGGTTTAATTAATTTTATTTCAAAACGGCTGATGTGTATATTATAATTAAGAGTTCTTTTTTTTCGATACGAAATCGTAAACTGCTCACATCGTGACCAAATCAGGTTTTATCGATTTTATGTATTCTTAATTCTACACCTAATTTGGTGTTTTGCCAAAAAAGTGTGTCATGATGTCGAAATTGTATTTTTTGAATTTTAAATCTTACAGAAACAGAAATGCAATTTATTTCAAAGCAAAATAATTCAAGGAAGCGGTCTTTTTAATAATGGCTTTTTTAAATTCTTTGTATTTTTTATTTGTTATAAATTTGTCTATTTGTAGCGTAGGATTTATAAAAATTTGTAACTCATTGATAATTTCTTTGAATTCGGTATTCTTTCAACTTAAATATTGAGAGCGGTATTCTAGACGTTTCGGTTTTACAAATGTTCTTGGTTATTTAAAGTTTTTTATTGTGTAACTTTCTTCGTACATAATTAATCCATGTAAACAATTCAACCTGAGTCACAGTCGCACGCGCAGCTGTTATCGTAATGCCATTTATAGATGTGCGCTCTTAATATTTCAGTAGCGCGACCTTACTACAGGAGGTCATAGATAAAATGTAGAAAGTATTAAGGTCGAACGCATGAAATTATCCACGTAAAATTAAAAAAAAAACAGAAATTTCCACGTTTTTATTTTACAGACTCATGTATGTAACATTAACTTAAAACCCTTTTCTCAATTACAATAGCCGATGTAACCTAAACGTTGGGTTTCACAAATTGACAACGCTTCAAAATTAAAACACCCTTCTTTTGTGCATGAGGCTTAAAAATGTCTAAAACGAATTTCACGAGTGGCTATTTCATTTTTAAACGAACTTTTGAAAAAATGTTTTCATACATTTAACGTATAAAAATTCGGGGAAATTAAAATTATATATTTTATTTGGTAAAATGTTGGCCTTTATAATATATACTAGGCCAGTACAAGAAACAAAACGACAAACAACTCTTCAATCACATAAATATAGATATTGACAAACACAGATAATAATAATGTATTAAGAGAACATTTTGCAAGCTTTAAAGTCAAAGCAGGCGCCATACACGAAACACTTAAAATGATAACGCGTTATGTTAATAGTTTATAGGCTCTCAGAGATAATTCGGATTATAATTCAACATCTGCGTTATTTATCGAGGATCTAAATAAAGAACAATTACCGACACGCGCTGTTGCGGAACTGGCTTCTGGTTACATTTTAATAGACCGATTAGATAAATGTGTTTTGAAAGCTTTTTGGAATGCGTCTGGAACGAGTTATTGGGTCTATAACCTAGTTCAGAATATTTTTGCTGAACGACTAGGCATCTTTAGTATCTTGGTTGATACATTTCGTGATACAAAGAAAATGTTATTAATAACTTGAAAACGTTATAAGTAAAAAGGTGCGACTTACTAGGAAGCAAATGTTTGAGTTATGATATGAAAGTTTCCTTTACAAGAGATTGCGATTTCGTAGATTACGTAAACACCGAAAGCTATTGAAATGTCGTTAGTCTTCAATCCAAAATTTTTAATGCAAATTTCTATTGTGTAGACAATCTTCAAATTGTAGAAAGTTATATCTCATTTTTGCATATTAACTGACTGTTTAAACAATTCTAGCTTTTCTACATTTTTTCAATTTATAAAAATGAAAAAAATATAATTGTTGTCGAAGATGTTACATATGGACGTGAAGAAAACGAGGAATATTTTTGACTTTTTACTGAAGGAGATCATATGATTTGTGCGTATTATCATTCTTCAAATTTGCTATAAAAATCAATACAAGCAGGATGTTACAAAAGAATATACACAAAGCGTACAAATTTGGGTAACCCGTCGAATTTGTAAACATAATCTCAACTTATCTCGATGATGTCATGCTACATAAAAGGAAAAAATATCGGCTATACATAAACGGTGTTAGCTGTTCGAATGCGTCACATTCGCCGCCTACATGACCATTGCATATACGGCAGCTTTACATCTTTCAAAGACTTACGGACTTAATACAAGAGAAAACATTGATCAAACATTTGTTATTTATGTGTTAGCCAGTTCTTTGTTTGGTTGTATTAAAATGCAATTTGCGCTTTCTCCATAACTTCTACGGTTGTCTATGTCTCCGACGTTGCTCTCGTTCTGTTCGGGTTTTCTGTAGAAGCGCTCCCCTAGGCACTCCTTCTAAAGCCTTTCACTCTGTTTTAGAGTTGATCTGAGTTGTGGCAACTTTCTATTGATTAAATTTTACCTGATGTGGTACATGGTACTAAATCTACGGTATAAGCTACAAACTCTTTTATCTAAAATGTATGACAATTAAGTTATCATCATTGTTACAAAAAAAATAAGAATACAACGTACAATAAAAACACCAGAAATTTTTGTTAAGCCGAAAAATCAAATTATTAGCAAAACAGCGGATTAGGTTCGAGATAGGCACTTAACAATGGTTTCTTTAAAACCGATCAGCCCACTACCGAATATATCCAGGATAAGTACTGTTTAATCCGTAAAATCACGAAGAGAGGTATCTGAACTCCTGAACTTCTATGAATTATTAGAAAATTATTTACACTAATGCTTGTACTTTGGAAGTGTTAAACTGCAAATTCAATGGAATCACGAGTTAAAGATTTAAATCTTTATAATTTTAATCACCGGACACGTTCATCATGTACAACATGATACCTGTCATATATATATTAAGTTCATTAGGATTTTCTGATTGAGATAAATTGTGTACTGATTGCTGTGTTACTTCATATCCGTCGGGTTCTTGTTTCCATAAATGCTGTTGATTTGTTGATACTTTGTGTAGTTTTATGATGACAGTTGCGTCTATTATAAGCATACAATGGTGTAATTTTATGATAAATGCACGCGAAGTTAGACTAAAGGTTATGTAGGATATATTACAGGAAATATTGAGATTTGCAAGAATACATTTTATTTTAATGTTCTGTGGATCGAACATTTTAACAAACTTAAAGTATACATCAGATTTACTATATGTACAGTTTATTTATGAGCAACCGGGTCTATTTGCTTCAATACCACATTCGTTAAGATTTTTTCTCGAAGAAAACAACTTTAAAAATGCAGCCTACAAAAACGTACGTTCTGTTTTAATGAATTTCCGGTCATTGACTTCGTATCGCGTTACACTCGCATATGGTTCGGGAAATACTCGAATTGAGTACTAATTTGATGCAATTAAAATATCAATGATCGATTAATTATATAATGTCCAAAGAGATTAATGATATACTTAATATTATCTTAAGTAATTTCATTAGATGATATTTTGGACAAATAATTGATGACGATGCGGGAAAAAAACAATTAAAACAAACGTTACTTCGAATTATGGAGCTTTGTAAAAAAAAAAGTTAATTAAAAATTGAAACAAAGTTATTTATGTATTCACGCATAATTATTGTTTGTAAAAATAGATTTTTGTGGTCAGAAGTTATAGTTGTGGTGACGGAAATGTGTCCTTGCTGTGTATGCGTGTGTGTGAGTCAAGTATAGTACCCCGTTCGTCCTGAAATAACGGAGCTACTAGCTATTCGTTAATTCTAAACTTTTGCTGAATATTGTGTACTAGCGACCCGCCCCGGCTTCGCACGGATGCAATGCTGATACTAAATTCAAAGTGCTATAAAGTATAGGGAGAACCGCGGCCTCCGACGCGCTGCGTCCCGCAATTTTTAAATTTGTAATATCTTCGAAATATTCATTTAAATCATATGCTGTAAAGGGCCATATAGATCTATATTAAATGAACAATGTATTCAAGGTATTTAATTGGTTAAGGATTAATGCTGTATTGGTTAAAATCGCTTCGAAAATTAGCCATTATTTGTCGTAAAAAGTAAATGACAAAAAAAAGTTATTGTGGGTTATCCATAAGAGATAGACATATACCATCACGGACTTTTCTGTAGACCTTTTCAATGTGTACAATACTTAGTACATTATTTTGATAAAACTCGTAGGGTTCAGCCTGCGTTTGCAATGTAAGCGGAAAAAATGTAATTATTTACGACATCACATTAGAAACCTCAAAAATAACAGTACTTCTCCACTATTTAATGGATGTTATTATACATATAAACCTTCCTCTTGAATCACTCTTTCTTTAAAAAAAACCGCATCAAAATCCGTTGTGTAGTTTCAAAGATTTAAGCATACAAAGGGACATAGGGACAGAGAAAGCGACTTTGTTTTATACTATGTAGTGATATTCAAGGGGTGCCACTTAAAAGTAAATATTTACACCTATACAATTCTTTGATCACGAGAACAAACACGTGCCACGTCTATTATTACTTTTCGAATTTCGATTGCGGTGTCATCGTTACGTGTTTGACATTAGTTCTTGTCAGTCTCCTGCATGATGTCATCTTGACGACCGGTAACTGATTAAAATAACAGCGTTAAATTGTGAATGCATGTTTTAGTGAATTGCTTTGCAATCATCAATAATAAATCGTAGATTCTTTGCATATAAGAAAGAAGTGGTGCATTCTATTTGATAAATTATAAAAAACAGCACAATCAGCCATGCAAATGTCATATTAACTACATGTTATATTATTTACCTTTTTTTAATTAGATGCTCCGTCGTCGTTCTAACAGTATAGCAAAAAGCATAGCTAATTTGTAAATGATGTTAATTACATTGTCAATCGTCAAGGCTGCGACTTTTGCCTCTCATTTTGTATTGCGCATCGGGAACTGACATAACGACTATAGTAAAAAAAATATATTTGTTCTAGGAGTTTGCAACACAGTTTTAAAACTATTTCGAAAGATTTATCAATTTAATAGCCAAGAGGCTAAATATATTTAAGTTTTCTTTAGAATCACCGATCTTTCAGCTTAGATGTAGGTTGGTACTTCCTTAGCAGTCAGTTTGTGGTTGGTGTTGGTTTGTAAAAATATTATTACTAAACCTTAATTTAAAAAGAAAAAACATTTTAAGATACGTCAGTGCTATAGGGGAACGATACATTGAACATTAGATAGGTTTACTCACTTTATTATAATCGACTATCAAGAATTCTAGGGTAATTATAGATATTATGGAACACTTCTAAGAATTATTTATTTATTAAAAACAGGTGGGTGGTAATGCAAGTTGCAAATTCTGAATCGCAAAATACTAGGAAGGCATTTTAATAAGAATTTGAGTAAGTTTGTCATCAAAACATAACAATTCTGAGAATTAGAGTTTAATAACATGGTAATTTGTAATAACCATGATTCGGATATATATTTATATTCATGGACTCCGGCATCCAAGTAGGTATAATATACCTTGCCTTCCTTTTTGGCAGAGACATTAACTATACATAATAAAAAATTAAATTTTAGAAATATAATATAATAGTGGTTGGTATACATTATCGTATTAAAGTTGTATTGGTCAGACCAGCCTTTTTTTTTTTTAATTGCTAGTAGGTCTACCTCCCCGGCGACTTAAGCCCCGGGGACGAGGAAGCTAAGCTATAATAATGATTGGTTTTAAAATATTTGAATTACACATGGGTGGTTTAGGGTCAGTTTTGATATTTAATACAATAATTTTCCCTCGACAGCCAGACACCAGCCTATTAGAGTTCTGTGTATAAAGAATATTATATAGTATTCTCATTAATAAACAACATCTATAAATACTCGTCAGCCAAGTTAGGTCTGTCACAATTAAGTTTTATCTCTTACAACTTTATTCAATAAGCCACGAAAGTACTTGGTAAGGTCGTCTCTTGGCCTCACCTACCATATTTGGGTAGCTCTTCTCGATTACAAGTTCATTGGACAACTCGATTCGAGATTTGATTTGCATATAATCAACGATTTACATCAAATTAATATAACTTTAATTCGATTGATCCAACGAAATCTCATACATGCGATTACTCTTTAATTTTGGACGGAGTTTCGAGTAACTGCAGATCAAATAGTTATTAATTTTAATGCATGTGAAGCAATATTATAATGGTTTGTCTACACTGGTCCAATTTAAATCAATACTACTCTTGCAAATAAGTAAAAGAGAATTAAACATTACAGCGTGGTTTCCCGTTTGACGAGGAGGACGGTGCATGGAGTGAACTTGCCTCGCGACATCCCGACATAGCAGCGCGTCTGCGACAGCGACCAGCCACCTGGGCCAGAAAGCGAAGACCCTCCAGTCAGGACGCCACTGACGGTATGTTTCTCATTATTCACTCCTATTAACTTGCTACTAGACACGTTAATTAGGTGCAATACTACTACATACAATATCAGGAAATAGGGTGCTTTCGAAAATATGTTTTTTTTATATTAGGGAAAAATACTCATAAGGCATTGAGCTAATACTTCTAAACAAGTTTATACTAGTGCTTGAGTCTAGAACGATATTGTTGATTAAATTTGTCCTGTTTCACAGGTGTTTCAAACAAGCGTTTCGTTATTGCAGATTTTGGTGAGAGCTTCGGCGGATTCGACAGATTTCCATTCGACGATATCCCGTCAGAGTTTAGGGAGCACTTCCCTTCACATTGGAATCGTAGGTTTAGTTCTCGTGAAGAACAACCGACTACGCCGACACATCAGCAGCAGCCGCCGCAGCAGCAAACCGCAGCCACACAAACAGAACCGAAACCCGGACCTTCAGACCACGAAGAGCAGCAATTACCACAATACGGTCTAAGGAATACGGTCGACCTCGGCCAAAAGAGCCCAGCTGATCCTAGTTTAGTTGATGCTGAAGATAGAACACACAGGTCTATGTCAGCGCCGCCAGACAACAGATCCGCGAACAAGATGAGTGGACAGCACCAAGACCACTCTCCCCAGCAAGAACAATCCTCCAATGTCCGGCATATACCTATTTTTGTCGAAGGCAGGGATGAGCCAGTCATCAATAAAACAGTAGACCACGGAACTCACTTTGGCGAAACGAAACAAACTTATGTCCCTCCACCGCAACCTCACATCGATAGAGATCAATATTTCGCAGACGACACCCCGCATGGATTCCACCATCCGCCAAATTTCTCAAGAACATTCGGAACTCCGTTTAACAAAGGCTTCAGGCAAGGCCCTCAGCCTTTTAGCCAGCAAAAGATGTATCCACAAAACGCGTTCACGCGCGGCGCGTCGCCACAAAGATCTCAGTCACCGAAGCCTCAGACACATCCAGAGGAACCCTTTGTGAAAATGCCGGTCTACCACGAGCAGTCTGCGCCTCAGTCCAAGCCTCAGCCTAAGCAGCCATCTCCGCAGCGCGCATCTACATCTCCCAAACCCCCTCAACAGGCTCCTCAAGCACCACCAAAACCTAAACCGCAGCCCGCTGCAAACGATCCCATCACACAAATCCTTAGTATTCAATCCGACGTTCTAAATCTTATGACGGAAGTCGAAAACTTCTCTGGTACTAAAACTGATAAAAGATATGTTTACCTAGATGAGATGTTAACTAGAAATCTCATAAAGCTAGACAACATAGAAACGGAAGGCAAAGAAAACATACGACAAGCTAGAAGAGAGGCGATTAAATGTATACAGAAATGTATAAATGTTTTGGAAGCTAAAGCGGAGCAGGGCAGTGCCCCTCCACAACCCCAAGTCGTGGACATGCAAGCTACCGCAGACAATGCAGCTGAACAAGAGTCAGTACTAAATGGTGATGTAGAAATGAAAGAAGCTCCACAAGAAGAAGTGAAGGCTAAGCCCCAAGTTGAGCAAGTACCTCAGTCTCAATCACAAGAAAAAGAAACATCAGAACCTGAGAAAACTATGGAAACTGGACCTATCACGACTGAGCAAGCTCCTGTAAAGAGTGACAGCACTCAAAAGATGGAATCTTCTCCAGTAGAGGTAGCTTCTTCCCAAACTCAACCTGAAGGTGAAAAGGCCCAACTGGAACCTATGAAACCAGAACCACAACCGACACCACAACCAGATGTAACAGATACGCGACCAATTGATACCAAAACCCCCGAACCAGAAATGAAGCCTGAAATTATAGAAGTTGAAAAGAAAAGTCCTAAAAAGGTCACCAAAGTCATTAAAAAACGTGACAAAAGCAAAGACAAAACAGATAAAGATGCGAAAGATACGGCCAATAAAGAAGCTGTAAAAGATAACAAGGAACCAGATAGCAATAAGCAGGAGAGCATAGATAAAATTGAAACAAAGGGAAACGGAGATTGTATGGAAGTAGATGGTGGTGCTAGTCAATAAATTATTTTTCGTTAGCGAATTCTTGTAGGAGGGATAGTTGCACTGGCCTAATCACCTCTTGTGTTTGCCTACACCAGTGTTGCAACATGTATTTATGTTTGTAAAATATTTTAAGTTTCTAATATTGTGATGCAGATGCTATCCACTAGGATTTGATCGCCTGTTATTTAAATCCTAATATAATAAATAATTTATTGTTTATCGTATGTGATAACATTTTCTCAATAAACTATACCTTTTAAATAGGTCTTTTATTTTTTTAAATCCCCATACCTCTTCTGCTCATTTTAGCACTAAAAGAATTAAGGTTTAAAAAAAGAAAACATACATTTTAACTATTATTTATATTGGATCTTTAAATACACAATATAAGATTACATAGATGAGATAATGATCTTAATAGAATAATTATAAGGTATATTAGTTTATAATTTAAAATACATTTTATGAATAGATACAAATTATTTACAAATGTTACAAGATTTCCAGGTTTTTAAATTCCTTGAATCAGTCTTTCCTTCCATATTTTTTCTTTGGTTTACATTATAATTGTTGTTGATTTTTTATATAGATTAAGATTCCACGTAACTCAGAATGCTATGCCTATACTGTCATTTTTAAGATATAAAATTTCCTTTTAATTAATACAATTTCTGAACTACATTATGCAACAAATATTCACTTGCGTTCATTGCTTACGTTCTTTTAGAATTCATGGCTAACGAAGGTTTCTTGATAGAAATACTTTTGACTTTATAGTAGAAAATGTTTTTATGAGAAGCTTTTTTAGTTTTATAAAATGTGGCTTTTCGTAATGGCATTCTATACCTACAAATTGAAAGCCACTCTTCTTTTACTAGAAATAGGACCAAGGACCTCCGCCTATACGCTATGTGACTGAACCAAAAAGCCACATATGAGGTAAACCACCTAGAAATAGCGACAACCAAATGTATGAACATTCAAAAGCGTTCATTCCCATTCCTTCATAACCCGATCCCAATCTTGATCTGCAATGAATGGTTGATCAATACTGGCTATCATATGTTCTCCACAGAGCACACATTCACTAGCCACAATGTCGTCTATCTCACTCCGAAGTACTTCACGTAAGGGTAGTCCGCTAGATGTCACTGTTGAGAGTTCAACATTTGACAAGACTGCTAGTTGTCGTTGGAGATCCGTTAATTTGTTGCGACGCGCGGGGGCTGCGTAAGAAAACAAAACACCAATATTTATTATGTTTTTTTAGACCAAGGAGCAATGACGTTTTCTATTTTAACTACAATATACAAGAATGGAAGTTAATAAAAATAAATTTATTAAAATAGCTCTATATAGATTTTATTTCATACCAGGAAATATAATATCCCTCCATATCTGCTTGTGAGATGGAGTTAAAGGATAAGATTCAGAAACGTAACTTAGCGTGACATGACTCATGTCAAAATCCAATAAATTTCTGACGTCCAAAAGTTAGACTAGCGCTAAATCTGACCTTAAGCGCCTTTCAAATGTAGCTCCACATTTCGCTCTGTCTAATTGGACCCTGAATCGTATTTGTATGAATTTAAAAAAAAGTAACATACCAAGTATGGGCTGCGCTTGCGCAAGAAGACAATCCGTATGGAAACGATGAGCGCACGGGAATAGATAGAAAGGCCGCAACAACAACGCGATGTCACACACGCAGCATACGTCTGTCACCGAGACTAGTACGCTACGATTACGGAACGATTGTATTTCATTGCGAACCTGGGAAAGTAAATTGGCGATCAAGATATATTTTTAAAACTTTAGAGATTTCTAGAACCAAAATTAATCGTTAAAGTTTTAGATTGTACAATGCCATCTTTTGATGTCATAATACAATTCACGCTTAACACGCTTCTTGAACACTGACAGAATTTCTGGGTTACAATTTAATTAAACGATATTTTCTTAATAAATTACGAAGTTCTATTGTCTATTCTACTGTCTATTAAGAACTTTCTTCTAGAGGACAAGGAGGATGTTTCCTATATTAAATTTAATGGTACATAATACGAAAAATAATAAACATATTACATTAAAGACGATAAAGTTTCTAATAAAAAACGATGTCGTGCGAAAAACAGCTTTGAATCAAAATATAAATAGGCAACTTTGTATCGATATACTGACGATTTAAAGTATACCTATACCTATGTATATATAATTAAATATGGAGAATTTAAAAAGAACTTTATACAACTTACACATTCTGCGGATTTCGTGGCATCCTCCATTTCAATCTTCAACTCCTCTATTTGATTATTGTATTCCTAAAATGTATATCAATTTTATTAAATTGAGTCTAGTACTAATAGTGATTGTAAAATTTTATTAACACAAGTTATGTAAACTAACATTAGTTAAGTTACACATACATATATATTTTAGTAAATAAGTAGAAACGTAAAAAATATTAAGCAATCATCGCACACTTGAAGCCAAAATAACCGGCCAGATTTTTTTGTGGTGGGGAAAATTTCGCGTATATAATTTTAATAGGAAGAAGATTACCTACTGCGCATATAAGAATTATTAAACAACACTTACAACAACTTATTAAAGCATTTTCAACATACCTCTAAAGACTGGCAGATAGGTTCACTAAAGTGATCAATGGTGGTGACGTCGCTGAAGAACGGAAGTATATCCTCAATCTTGATAAGAGAACATTCTTCTAACAATTGCATCGCCTCTTTTATATCCTGGTTCTTTGTTATTATGTGTTCAGCTGCAAGTGTATTTAAAAATTTATATTTTAGTGACAATTTACCAGACAATTCAAGTAATAGGCTTGCGTGGTAAAAAATTAATATGGGATAGCCAAAAATACTTGAAGTTATGAATTTTTTTTTTTTAAAGACAATTCACACCAATTGACCGAGTCCCATGCTAAGCTGGTGAAGCTGGTGTTATGGGCACTAGGCAACGGATATACATTCATATTATAGATAGATAGACATACAAATACATATTTAAACACCCAAGACCTAAGCACAACACCAAATGCTCATCACATCGATGTTCGTCTCAGCCGGGGATCAAACCCGGGACCCATGGATTCGCAGTCAGGGGTACTTACCACTAGACCAATGAGTCGTCAATATTAGTGAAAATTTAATTATACTCATTTCTTTCGACACAAACAATTTATTGGAGAATAAGTTTTTCACTTTATCTAATGAGTAAAGGAAAGTTATTAAAGATAACGTACGAAACTTCTGGATCAAATTGTAGATAAAATATCTGTTTAAGAAGCTTGTGACAAAAAGTGTAACTAAAGTATGGACCCCAAATAATTTGGTAAGATATAAGTCTCCAAGTCTCCAAAAAATCTTGTTTAATTAAAATAAACTTTTTAATATTACACTTTTGTTTTGCCTAAAATGTTAACATATTTGTATTGATTATAATCAACACAGAAATATCAAAATCGGTCCAACCAAAGGAAAGTTTAGAATAAAAATGGTACAAAGATAAAATAGAATAACAAGTATCGGTTTTGAGACTTACCCACACTAAGCCACAATCTCTTCTGCAAGCTAACATCTTCCGGCATCGCAGCCACAGACTTAGCGAGAGATATATCAACCTGTAGAGACAATTCTAGCGCGGCCTCCCAGAGTCCTAGCAGAGCTGATAAAGTGACACACGCCTCTGATAAACCGTTCTCACGACACAGACTGAAATCGTATGACATATTATTTTAAATATTTTGTGGGGGCTTTTTCCCCTAAATTTATGGGGAATCAAGATGTCCTGAGGGGTTTTAGGTGGATTTTTAATGGGTACTTATAAAAGTAATTTTTTTTCTAAAGAAACGCACTATTTTATACAACTTATATTAAGCCTAGAAACGCAACCAATAAGCTAACCTAAATATTTAAAACTTCAAGTGATTATAAGTGAAACATCATACATAGAAATTTAATACTATTTTATAATACGTATGTCTTTTTGTTGTATATTTGAAATTACTTCTCAAACCAAGCATAAAACAAAAACTTCAGAAGTTTTTAAATCAATCTTTAGAGGGGGGTATTTGAAGTTAGTTCTAGGAGGAACACTCTGTAGCTGTTGGCATGTATCTATTTGAGGTCGCAACCTCTTTTTTATGTTTACAACTGTACATAGTCATTATAATTTGGCAGTAATCCACTTTTATCTTATACGAAAAAATTAAAGGTTTTTTTTTGTGAATAAGGGAAATATCGTGTAGCAAAAAGGTATTATATCAGTTCACATAACCTCCACAACGGTTCTCTCTCCTCACTGATCATCTACATATATCTTACAAACTCAAAAAACGTTGCTTTTTATAATTGAGCTACCGTTAAGAATGTTCTTTACATAAGAATACTGTAAAAAAATATATACGTACCGTAATGCGTAATGCACGTCATAATTCACCATAGTGATATCCCGTCCCTGTCGTGACAAATACCGCATCAAAGCGGGTTTATCCGTTTCAACGTATAACGTGAATAGATAATTATGTATTGCTTTATCCTTCACGTTGAAATTCTGCAACATAAATTCTAGATATCGTGTTATCTCCGATGCGTGCTTGTCATCATTTTCACAGGATAAAAACGCGGGAAGCAATTTAGATGGACTTAACTTAGCTCCTTGCGAAATCAGCGCATTCACTGTCTCTGTTGGAGTCTCTTCCATTAATACTGGTGCAAATTGATAAAATAACTCGGGTTTCTTCAAAGATTGCAGCATATTCAACGCCTCCTGATAGGACTTCTTATAAATATGTTGAGCGACTACATTTTCGTAATCCTCATTAATAACCGTCAGTTTTATAAGATTCTGTTTGTCCCCATATGAGGACATTAGGTCATACACAACTGATTTTACATGTTGCATACATTGTACCACTTTTGGTTGAAGAAGAAACACCTCTAAATCACTCTGAAATTGATGGTATTCTTGAGAATTATCTTTCCCCGAGCGTCTCAAAGACGCTAGCTGTGATACATACAATTCAGTCATCCAAATCACAATCATAGAGATTAGTGTCTTATCGTCGTCAGTTAAGGCATCTAATCGTTTGCTCAGATATACTTTTAAAGCATTAATCTGATTAACTTCTAGAAATTTGAGGCATATTGTTTCAAAACTACTTTGAGTTTCCGCAAAGATCTCTGCGCTCTTTTCATAGTCACCCTTTGCGAATAGCAAGTCCGCTTGTTTGACGTTTATGATGTCTATGTAAGCTGGGTTATTCTGGCAATACAGCTTAGCGAGATCAAACTGTTCTTTATCGGAATAAATTCGCCAGACATTTCTATCTTCTCTATTAACCTTATATCTAAACACGGCTTTGTCGGTAACGGCCCAAATGGTACGTCTAACAGAATCTTTGACAATGTTTTTTAGCTTTCCGTGTACTTCTGAGTTATACCGATCTTCATAGACAAGCTCCTGATTGAGAAGAGACACACTCTTAACTCCATCAGAGTACATGACTAAAGCATGAAATTCGGTTAATACAAATGATAAGGGAGTTGATTCTTTTCCATCGCCTTTATCAGTAGGATAATTGATAAGTTCACCTTGTGTAAATAGAGAATTAGAGTTTTGTTGAGATGAAGGATCCAGCTGTGCGGAAAAAAATATTCCTTGAAAAACTATTTTACATAAACTATACACAGAGATAACTTGGCCACAGATATATTATTTATTACTAAATGCATTGGTAATTTATTATAAGTTAAACAACAAATTATAAAGTCGTATCCGTAATTTTAAAAAGTTAATTATTAAGCTATTGCATAGCTTCTATCGTGGGTATCCAGGGTGAAGACCGAATCCAGAAATTACGTAACGAAAAAAATCTTGCGCGTTAGAGCGGGAAAATACTACATAAATAAATAATTATACATAATTGCATAAGTTGAAAAAAAATATGATGCAATAGCTTTACCGCGGCAGTCCCCGAGTGGACCCCTTTTTTTTTTGTTGGTTTAAACTTTAAATGGTCAGTAATGCATATATTATAGTTTAAAATATTACCTGTCCATAAAATATTCCTGGTTCTGTAAGCCATGCAAAAGTTTTAGGTTCATTGCTTTTATCAAAATAAAACTGTAGCTTGGAATACTTCAATGTGGATGGAATTTCTTGAAAACCAGTTTCCGGAGTTGTCAGATAAGAGTGGAAAATGGATTGAAGGGATGGTTTATCATCAGAGATCATAGCATGGCCTATAAACTGATAGAGTCGAGTTGGTGTGGTAACAAAAATAAAGTATTTGCTTGTATTGTTCACTCTATGAAATTGTATACCAGTAATTGGTGTATCAGTTCCTTTGCCAATGTCAAAAATCTGTAAAAAAATATTTATGATCACTTAGATTAATTGTGAAAAAAAAGTAACCCATGGGATGAAAAAGACACATTTGTATCAGTGTGATCTACCTTCTGTGTCTTCCATCCCAAAATAATCATTTCACAAAATGTTTGAATAGACACACAAATAAATAAATATAGACAAATTAAAACGATAAATTTAAACAAAATTAAATTACTTTTCTATTATTTTATAAATTTATAAAAATCTGTAAGTATATCTTTTACCAAACCATCAATCTCCTTTCCTCCATACAGTGGTAAATAATTAGGTAGCTTGGAAAAAATAACCAATAATTAGTGGCATAAATATATTTCATTAATAGCATTGGGTTTTATTAATTTAAATATTTTATAAAATAAGCTATTATATTATATGCATATCAAGACAAATATAAATTATTGTAATAATCAAAAATTACTTGTTGTGTATTATAAAACTATAATACATATTATATACTATTTTTTTTAGCTTTCATTAGATATTTTTAGATCTCATTATTCAATAATTACTCATACTCATAATTATGGCTCATTTATTTTTTTAAAGCTATGTAAATATATAAATAAGGATATTATAAATATGTACCTGTCTCCAATATTGCTGGCTAACAGTAAACATTTTATCATTGTCAGCTTCTAGCTCCATCTCCAGTATGTGTCCTTGAGATGTACCAAGTAATATTGGCCCTGTAGTTGATGTAGATCTATTCTCATAATTCCAACCAACTTCTGTTACTTCATAGTTCCTTGATTTACTTACAGACTTCAATTTAGTACTATTGCGATGAAGATAAACCAATTCTGGGCTACCATCTTTATTTCTAGCTGCAAAGGCTAGTAGTAAGTGGTAACCCAGTGGATCAAGAAATATTGCAGTTAATTTTGAATTTGGTTGAATAATCTTTGTGTATTGGATTTCTGAAACAAGTTAAATACTTATTGATTACTAAATTACTAAGTTATTACTAAATTTTGTAAAGCTGTTATGAGATGGGGATGCAAAGAGAAAGCTGGCAACAGATACATAAATTATAATTTTCTTAAGCGTCTTAAGAAGACTCAAGAATTTAGGAGTTCAAATAGAACGAAAACCATATATAAAAAAATATTATTAGGCAAAGTAAAATTATGGCAAAATGGTAAAGTCTACCTTCTTGTTGATCAGGCATCTTTAAATCCATCCTAAACAATTTTCCATTAGCCATAGCTAAAACTAAATAGTCACTTGCAACTGCTACATGAGTAATCAAATCTGAAGGATTAAAATTCATCCTCTGTTTGGAAAAAAGGGGTGTATTATCTTCTAGCTGCATATTGATGTAACCCGATGAAGTCATTTGCTCAGAAGCTGGAACTACTTTTTGAGATACTTGAGATGCCTGCTCGTATTGGTCAAAAATCGATGTCATACTTGTTAATGTGATGTATTGGGATTATGATTATATTACAAATTTAAACGTATAGAAAAACAATAAATTCAATAGTAGATATTTTTTTAAATAAACAACAGGTTTTCGGATTTTGGACTGATAAAGTTTGAAGTGAAGTGTCATTTCAAAGATTCAATTTAATGTTATTTGTCAACTTCAGATGGGATATTTGAGTTAACTTGGCCAGCAACCATCAATGATCAAAGTCAAAATTTGTTGTTCCTGAACGTCTAATTTGTATTTATTAATTTGAAAACATACGATTTTTTGAGTTGTGCGTAGTTTTTTAGTGCATATTATTTCATTGTTTTATTTTCTGAATTAACTACATGTTGCATAATAAATGGCTAGGCCAAGAGCATAAAGATATTATTTTATATGAAAATATCAACAAAACATTACAATATCTGTAAAAAATGTAAATGCAAGTAGATTTCATTTGTAAATTCGGCTTGCCCTTGAATAATATTATCAGTAGTAATACGATAGTATTCAGTTATTCAGAATTGTTAAGCAGTTCAACGGTGACTGTAAAGCGAGCAGTACGTACATAAATAAGTTAGTGAGATGGCTACAACTGCATTAATCAAATCAACTAAGGCCAGTATGTGTTATTTTTTTGAAAATTATATTATATTAGTATTTTTTTTAATAATAATAACTATTTATTATGTCATTTCTGGAGTACATTTGAAGTAATTATGTAAGAGAGAAATATAAGATAAGAATAAAGTTTAAGGGGGTTGTTTGTTAATCAAATCGATATTAGTCAACTGTATTATATTAAACTTATTAAATAATGCCAGTTATCATTAAATAACTGGCATTGTGGGTATGAAAGATTTAATTTTTCTTGCTATTAGTATATCTGTATGTGCTTAAAATCCAATTAAGTAGAAATAATTACTGTGGTATTGATGTCTTGTTATGTCAAAGTAAAACTGTTCTTATTATTATATTTTAGTTAAATTTTCTTTGTTTTAGTTAAATTGGTCAGTTGCACCAAGAAACTAGCAGTCAGATATTTTACTACTCAGCTAACAGAACAGCAATTAGACATTCAGAAGACAGTTAGAAACTTTACTAATGAGCAACTTAAACCATATGCAGCTAAATTAGATAGAGAGGGAAGATATCCTTTCAAAGAGGTAACTTATTATTTATTTTCTGTATTTCAAAACAACTTGCATATTATGTTTAATATTAGTTTTAATGACATAATACTTTCCATACATTAATCTTATTTGTCAATGATATCAATATTAAATAATAATATTTACAATATTCACACTCCACAAGTGATAATGACAATGTCTTAATGGTATTCATAAACTTTTTAAGATGTTTTAAATGTTCTGTAAATATAATAATTCAGTTAAGTGCAAGGCAACAGGTAAAAGCTGTCCTACCTTGAGCTGCAATCACATCAATGTTTAAGGATTATTTTTAATTTAACTTTTTTGATTTAACCTTAGCTTAGAAAACTAGTTTTGTTTGCTTAAGATATGATGTAATGGATGGTAAGTGTTATATTGATTGAAATAATATTGGTATGTTATTACTGTTGATATTTATATCTAAATAAAATGTTATTAGTTTATCTCATCTTTATGTTACTGATAAATAATTTTATAGTTAGATAAAGTGTATTAAATTTTTTGATAACAGAGAGATTTCTCCTTCAATGATTTTTTTGACTATTGTAGGGTCAGCAAACTGTACCTTTATTTGCATCTTAACTGCAATTAATATGTGGACACATGTGTGCATATTTTTCATTATTTTAAAAGGGTTTTTTTTGAATAGTTATCTAAACATTCTATTACATATTATTATTGTAAGTTGTAGCGTCAACAGATGTAGGTGGACAGAAAATTTAAATACAATTTTTGATTTACTGTCATACATACATATGCACACAACAAATGTATAAATATAAAATCCATGTTGTTTATCTAATTTTAAATAACTAGTACCACAAACCCACATTAAAACTGATTCCAAAAGATCTTATTTTAAATTGCATACTTAAACTACTGAGGAAAATACAAATTGTCAACAATGCCTTGGAATGTACTAAGGTTTCGATGTTTATTTTTCGTGACTCATATTGTTCCGACCTTAAAATGGAATTTAAAATTCTGTATTCGTAAAATAATGACTCTGTATTTTTATTTATATACGGTCCTTGAACAAAATGATATTATTTAGATAAAGAAACTGGCCGACGTTGGATTTATGGGGGCTTGTGTCGATCCAGAATATGGAGGTTTGGGATACGACTATCTTTCTTTGGCACTCGCTGTTGAAGAATTATCCCGAGGGTGTGCCAGCACGGGTATGCTTCTCTCCATACACAACTTCCTCTACGCTAATCTGGTGAACGAGAAGGGTACACCAGAACAGAAGGAAATGTTCTTAAGGAGTTTTACCCAGGGATGTATTGGTTGCTTCGCGCTAAGTGAGCCTGGTATGTTCTTGATATTAAAAAAAGGATGCGTGTAGGTACTTATGTACGCGCGGAATAAGTTATATTTCTTTGGCATTATTAAAAGTAGTTTATATGCAATCAGCATGCAAATAATTAATTACAATTAAATAATAAAAGACTGGAAAAGGAGTCATTATAGTCAATAAAGTTCAGTTTACATTTGAAAAATTAAATAAATAAATATTTATTATTATTCTCTTACATTAAGTGTAACATAAATTCTATTATTATTGGAATGTTGTTTTTAAATTATGTCCAATGCCGTAGCATCTTCCGTGGGCAACTTCATACTGATAAGTTTGTGTCACGGTGCGCGCGCATCGTAAAATTTCACTCTCATCAATTTCTATAACGCGCCTAAAGAAGTATAACTTCAAAAATAATTTTAATTTTATAAGTATGATAAGATTGAAACAAATATCTGAAGATAATCCTTTAAATGTCATGGACATGACTCATGTTTGCATCCAAAGTAAATTATCCGATTTTTATTATTCTGTTTAAATTTTCTGGGAAAGGCTTTATTTATTTAATATTGTTCTGAAGTTCATAATAATATTAACTGTATTTTAGACATACATTGGTTTTACAAATAAAATAAATTATCTTCAGATTCGTACAAATAATTGTGATTATTATTTGGGCATCAAAAAGCTATTTTATAATATCGAAATTACACAATTTTCAGACGCCGGCAGTGACGTAGCAAATATCGGTACAACAGCAACAAAAGATGGTGACCACTGGATTATTAATGGCAAGAAAAGCTGGGTTACTTCAGCTATAGAAGGCTCAGCCACTGTTGTGTTCGCGACTTTTGACCCAGCGCTGAGACATAAAGGAATTGTTTGTGAGTGAAATTTTATCTATTAAAGAGATATAAAAATAAATTATGTATAATTATTAGGTTGTCTGGTTCTGATAATAATGCATAGTATCATTTGGAATGTGACATAATATGAAAAATGAATTCCAATTAAATTTTTAACAAAATGACTGCGAACATAATCTCGCGTTCTAATCTTGCCGATTTTAATAATCGCCGTGATAAAACGACGACTTTAGACGACTCATTGGTCTAGTGGTTAGTACCCCTGACTGCGAATCCATGGGTCCCGGGTTCGATCCCCGGCTGAGACGAACATCGATGTGATGAGCATTTGGTGTTGTGCTTAGGTCTTGGGTGTTTAAATATGTATTTATATGTATGTCTATCTATAATATGTATGTTTATCCGTTGCCTAGTACCCATAACACAAGCTTCACCAGCTTAGCATGGGACTAGGTCAATTGGTGTGAATTGTCAAAAAAACATATGGGAAATCAGAAATAGGAAACGAACAAAAAAAAACTCGATCTACTTAATTATTATTAAATATGACACGTTATTATTAGGTACATACCACACATATATAAAGACGTTGAACGAGAAAATCTACGTATATTTTTCCAGGTTTTCTAGTTCCACTTGACTGTGAGGGTGTTTTTCGCGGTAAGAAGGAAGAGATAATGGGAGTAAGGTAAGATTTTTTATATACTATTTGTCTAATTAAACTTTCCAACTTTAATTTCTTTTACTGTCTATTAATTGTCATTTCTCATCCGATATCCAGATTGAGCAACTTTAAAATAAATTTTTCTTTAGGTTTTATAATTTATGAATAAATGTATTTGTTTTCACTTCGTGTTAGTTATGTTTATCTGTAAGTCAAATAAATCAGTTTTTTATTTTATCAGTGTGTAATCAGCTTTTGAAAATAAAATAATTATAAATTTCTTGGACAACAAAATTAATTCTAATCACAAAAATCGTCAAAATGGTTTCTGCAATTAGTTTTCAAAGAGTTACATATAAGAAATAATTTACCAAATAAATTCGCTTTATCAATGATATCTACGAGTTAGTGAATATTGTAAGGTTCACTTTTAAAGCTTAAATATTACTATAAAAATCCATTCCATCATGATTTTCAGATAAATAAAGCGATAATTTGATAAATGTCTTTATAAGTACCATCATTGTGTCCAATTGCCTAAACGGCATTTTATCTAATTTATCTTAATTGTTTGAAATTCTTACTTTTCCCATACACCTACATTCTTGAACTCTTTTTCTTCGCTTTACCAAAAACCTTAATTTCCGAAACGAGGGGTCCCAATAACTTAGATATCAAGCACCCCCCACAGGGCGGCAACAGCTTGCACTTTAACCCTGGAGGAGGTCCGTGTGCCGAACAGCCACGTGGTGGGTCAACCAGGGGAAGGTTTTAAGATCGCCATGGGACAACTTGATCAAGCTAGGATTGGTATTGCTGCGCATGCTGTAGGTAGGAAATCTTTTTAATTAATCTATTTAATTAAATATATACGAGAATATTGACAGTATTCGATTAAAAAATTGTAATTGATTTTTTTTCGTTCTGTACAGGAAAACTACTTAACAGATTTGCGATCTTTACTAAGGTTTTATTGTATTTAATTCTAATGTATGGGAAAAAGTCATACATTTCATATATTCATTATTTTCCTCTTGGTTGGTTTGTTGCACCGTTACAATACAATATCGAGTAAAATATTCTTAACACTTATTTTTATCAAAAATACGTTTAAAAAGTATGTCAAGATGATCACGTTTTAAAGTTTAAGGTTTAGTTAAAGATAAAACAATATGTTACTCTGACGTACGTCAATAACATATGGGAGTCATAAGCTCCTAACTCACCCTTAGTGATGTTTTATGTGTATTTTGTTCGGCCCTCTGTCGATACTAAAACAATTATTTAATTAAAACTTAGTGTGTTATCTTTTCATATGGCTATGGATTTTTTTTTTAAATTCAATATAGGGTAAGGTAACCTATATTGACTTTTGAAAGTGTTTGCAGGCATATCTCAGGCAGCTTTAGATACTGCAATAAGCTATGCTAAACAGAGAGTTGCATTTGGAAAAAGTTTATCAAGACTACCCTCAGTTCAAGTAAGTATTATAAACTACCGTACTTTTATCAGAATATAGTTAAAATTAATTATTTTATATAGGCACTAGCAGACCGGCCAAGCATTGCTGTGGCTAAGGTTTTTGTTATATTACATAGTACTAAACTATTCAAAGGAAACGGTAGGAGAACTTATGTGAAAGGTAGATAGCTTATGTGAAACGTTGGTACTTTTAACACAGCGCCATCTGTTAGAATTGTATCAAAAAATAAAATAATATTGCGGGTATTAATTGAGACGTAAGCTATCCTAGCTTTTAAGTTGGATCAAACTACACACGGTGTGCAAATTTGATTGATATCGGTTCGGTAGTTTAGGGAGTCCATAGCGGACAAACAACGTGACACGTTATTTATATATATATTAAGATATACATAATTGTGTTTTATATTTAAATACGAAAACATCCTCTCTTGTAAATAAACAAAATTTTTCGTTAATCTCGTTTTCTCTTCTTTCTTTCTTTCTCTTCAAATTTTGTTCAGATACTTACGATACTAACTGACTTATAAGCATTGTTTCTTGTGTGACGTTATCCCATTTTGACTGCAGGACCGACTAACAGAAATGTCAGTTATGGTTGAAACGTCGCGCCTTCTTACGTATCGAGCGGCGACTCAGGTTACGACAAAAAATAGTGCGATGGCAAAGTATGTGGCTGGACGAAATGCGGCCGCAGTGGCTGATCACTGCGTACAGATAATGGGAGGGAATGGATTGTCCACTAAATATAACGCTGAGAGACATTATAGGTGAGTTATAACTTTTTTATTATTATGTAACACGAGGCAAACGGGCAGGAAGCTTACCTTATGTTACCGCCGCCCATGAACACTCACATTGCCAGAAGGCTCGCGAGTACGTTGCCGGCCTTTTAAAAATTGGTACGCTCCTTTCTTGAAGGACCCTAAGTCGAATTGCTTCGGAAATACTTCAGTGGGCAGCTGGGTCCACATAGTGGTGGTGCGCGGCAAAAAGCGGTATTTTGTATTCTGTCTTGACGTCCGATGAAACTCAACTGCAGTTATTAGTCCGAACAATTCCTCTGAAAACTCTCTATGGTAAATGCAGTAGAAGATGCATAGAGACCCAACATGTCTACGCAATACCAAGCGATCATACCGCTCGGAAAGTGACTGGTTGTCGACAATTCGATCATTTGTAGATTTCTGTCTTAAAACTTTCATAGGTTATTATAGTCATATTAGTCATTATAGCTTAACTGTAGGTATTTTATAAAAAATAACAATTGAAAACTGCTCATTGGTCTATATTCTGTAGTCTATACCAAAGATCGCTTCTGAAAACGTAGTGTATAGATTTATTAGCTTGAAGCGCCATTCTTGATTGTCTTGTTAATTTTGTGCAAGCCCGCAATGTACAGCGCTCAATGTTTACAAACATCAATGACACTCGAAAGGACTAAAATTAATTGCTCTTTGCTTCACAAAGTAAATATATATTAATAATTTTTAAGCTTTATAAATATTAGTGATGTTGTAAATGCCCTATTGAGAGTTATGTAAGCATTCCTTGGTTAAATTTTTATATATCGTTAGACTGTATTGAATTATTTTCGTCAGTGTAACTCCAGATTAAGTTTTAAGCCGAAATCATGACATTAAAACTTATAACAACCTTTCACCTTAGTAAAGCCTTCTTATTTTTCCAGAGACGCAAGAGGAACGCAAATCTACGGCGGAGTTACGGACATACAGAAACGTTTAGTCGGACATTTCCTACTCAAAGAGAATGACGCTTTGTGATACAATCATAAAAAAGTATAAAAGATATAGATATAAATAAAATTATGAACTTAACGTCACAAATACAAATTTGTCACTACAATAAATCAGACAATAATATGTGCATTTAAATACAAAGTCGTTTGAAGTTCTATTTAAAAATACACAGAGTAACATATCGCAATATAATTGTATAAATTCAATATAGAAAATATATTATCAATTGGATTTTTTATATTGAATACTTGTTTAATAGTTTTAAGACTGAAAAGCATTTATAATAGGTGCAAGTGTACGTATATGGCATTCCATATATCCGAATTTACTAAGTCACAGATTATTAAACAGTCAAGTATATACGTCAATATGATGACAGTGTTGACAGCACACAGATTATATCTAGTTACACACAGAGTTATGTTTGTGGTTTCGTTTATTCCAAGTACAACTACGGAGCGCTATTCAAGTTTATCATACAAGTATTTTAGTATCAAGTAATTGGTAAAATTAACCCTGAACAAACACACACATTCACAAACAGTTTTTTATAATCTTTTTTGCATATAGAATAACGATATAAGGTGTCAAATAATAATTGTGAAATATATTATATAATTTTAAGTTGAAAGTACATTTGACAAGTTAATTTTAAGTACAATCATTTTTTAGTTTGAATCAGCGCCTAAATAAAGAATACGCGACGCTTATTATGTTTGTCTTGCATTTTACGTGAAAACGTTTGAGACAACAGTGTCTTTAACGTTTACACCGGTAACCGAACCGGATAGAAACGTGTTTTTTGCACAAAGTCAAAGTTTCATAACATAAAGTTAAAAAAAAAAGTGTTAAAATGTATTTATATTTTCTATAGTCTATGATGTATAATGTTACGTATTGATAAGGTTATTAAATGGTATAGCTGAAAATTTTATGTGTACAAGGGCTTATTCTAAAAATATGTAGTAGCAATATTGCTCCTTTGATTTTAAATATACTCGAAATTGTTATTTTTCTATGTTGTTGACATATTAAAGTTTATTTTGATTTATTTTATTTTTTTGTAACTCCTATAATTATAAAAAAACAATCTACGTTTGAAATTCTTTGCCTTCGCTTATCCAAGAAAGAAGGCCAGTGAAAAAAAATGTTATTATTAATTCTCTGAGCTACTCAGACCAGGCCAAGAGGAGGTGGGAAAACAAAAGGCGCAAGTCTAATCGTTGCCTTCGATTGTGATTGGTCAAACTGACGTAATATGACCTATCAACACATATTGGAGAGATGTTGTTAGCCAATCACAATCAAACCGTACGGGCAATGATGCTGAATGAACTTGGGGGTTCTCCCCCCAATTTAGGGTGAATCAAGATGTCCTGAGGGGTTCATAACAGATACTATTATTTAGGGGGTAGTTTGTACAAGTTTTTTTTTAAATAACGTACGATTCTATACAATTTATATTAAGCCTAGAACCCAACCAATATGCTAAACCAAATATAAACTCCAAGTGTGATTATAAAATATTAAAAAGCTATGATAGTCCAAGATCGACTTAACACTATTTTCTACTACTGGAATGTATTTTGTATAGTTGAAATTACCTCTCAAACCAAGCAGTAAACAAAAACTTTAGGTTTTTAATTGATAATATCCCTATGTATTTGAAGTTGGTTTTATGGGCAAAATTCTGTAGGAGTAGGCATCACTG